>NC_086336.1:53926902-54094402 GCF_032445375.1 Bacillus rossius redtenbacheri | reverse complement strand
CGAGAGTGGCCTACCTCGCTGTCCCAGCGTGATGTGGGAGGTCGGGAGGTAGGCGCCAGCAGCGCTGACAAGGTCTCAGGGCTCAGGACACAGGCAACTGGTCTGGACACAGAGAGAGAGACAGGGTGGTCTTCACGTCCTCGAGAGTGGCCTACCTCGCTGTCCCGGTGTGTGATGTGGGAGATCGGGAGGTATAGGCGCCAGCAGCGCTGACAAGGTCTCAGGGCTCAGGACACAGGCAACTGGTCCGGAAACAGAGAGAGAGAGAGAGAGAGAGAAATAGTGGTCTTCACGTCCTCGAGAGTGGCCTACCTCGCTGTCCCGGTGTGTGATGTGGGAGATCAGCAGGTAGGCGCCAGCAGCGCTGACATGGTCTCAGGGCTCAGGACACAGGCAACTGGTCTGGACACAGAGAGAGAGACAGGGTGGTCTTCACGTCCTCGAGAGTGGCCTACCTCGCTGTCCCGGTGTGTGATGTGGGAGATCGGGAGGTATAGGCGCCAGCAGCGCTGACAAGGTCTCAGGGCTCAGGACACAGGCAACTGGTCCGGAAACAGAGAGAGAGAGAGAGAGAGAGAAATAGTGGTCTTCACGTCCTCGAGAGTGGCCTACCTCGCTGTCCCGGTGTGTGATGTGGGAGATCAGCAGGTAGGCGCCAGCAGCGCTGACATGGTCTCAGGGCTCAGGACACAGGCAACTGGTCTGGACACAGAGAGAGAGACAGGGTGGTCTTCACGTCCTCGAGAGTGGCCTACCTCGCTGTCCCGGTGTGTGATGTGGGAGATCGGGAGGTATAGGCGCCAGCAGCGCTGACAAGGTCTCAGGGCTCAGGACACAGGCAACTGGTCCGGAAACAGAGAGAGAGAGAGAGAGAGAGAAATAGTGGTCTTCACGTCCTCGAGAGTGGCCTACCTCGCTGTCCCGGTGTGTGATGTGGGAGATCAGCAGGTAGGCGCCAGCAGCGCTGACATGGTCTCAGGGCTCAGGACACAGGCAACTGGTCTGGACACAGAGAGAGAGACAGGGTGGTCTTCACGTCCTCGAGAGTGGCCTACCTCGCTGTCCCGGTGTGTGATGTGGGAGATCGGGAGGTATAGGCGCCAGCAGCGCTGACAAGGTCTCAGGGCTCAGGACACAGGCAACTGGTCCGGAAACAGAGAGAGAGAGAGAGAGAGAAATAGTGGTCTTCACGTCCTCGAGAGTGGCCTACCTCGCTGTCCCGGTGTGTGATGTGGGAGATCAGCAGGTAGGCGCCAGCAGCGCTGACATGGTCTCAGGGCTCAGGACACAGGCAACTGGTCTGGACACAGAGAGAGAGACAGGGTGGTCTTCACGTCCTCGAGAGTGGCCTACCTCGCTGTCCCAGCGTGATGTGGGAGGTCGGGAGGTAGGCGCCAGCAGCGCTGACAAGGTCTCAGGGCTCAGGACACAGGCAACTGGTCTGGACAGAGAGAGAGAGAGAGAGAGAGAAATAGTGGTCTTCACGTCCTCGAGAGTGGCCTACCTCGCTGTCCCGGTGTGTGATGTGGGAGATCGGGAGGTATAGGCGCCAGCAGCGCTGACAAGGTCTCAGGGCTCAGGACACAGGCAACTGGTCTGGACACAGAGAGAGAGACAGAGTGGTCTTCACGTCCTCGAGAGTGGCCTACCTCGCTGTCCCGGTGTGTGATGTGGGAGATCAGCAGGTAGGCGCCAGCAGCGCTGACATGGTCTCAGGGCTCAGGACACAGGCAACTGGTCTGGACACAGAGAGAGAGACAGGGTGGTCTTCACGTCCTCGAGAGTGGCCTACCTCGCTGTCCCAGCGTGATGTGGGAGGTCGGGAGGTAGGCGCCAGCAGCGCTGACAAGGTCTCAGGGCTCAGGACACAGGCAACTGGTCTGGACAGAGAGAGAGAGAGAGAGAGAGAAATAGTGGTCTTCACGTCCTCGAGAGTGGCCTACCTCGCTGTCCCGGTGTGTGATGTGGGAGATCGGGAGGTATAGGCGCCAGCAGCGCTGACAAGGTCTTAGGGCTCAGGACACAGGCAACTGGTCTGGACAGAGAGAGAGAGAGAGAGAAATAGTGGTCTTCACGTCCTCGAGAGTGGCCTACCTCGCTGTCCCGGTGTGTGATGTGGGAGATCGGGAGGTATAGGCGCCAGCAGCGCTGACAAGGTCCCAGGGCTCAGGACACAGGCAACTGGTCCGGACAGAGAGAGAGAGAGAGAGAGAGATAGTGGTCTTCACGTCCTCGAGAGTGGCCTACCTCGCTGTCCCGGTGTGTGATGTGGGAGATCGGGAGGTATAGGCGCCAGCAGCGCTGACAAGGTCTCAGGGCTCAGGACACAGGCAACTGGTCTGGACAGAGAGAGAGAGAGAGAGAGAAATAGTGGTCTTCACGTCCTCGAGAGTGGCCTACCTCGCTGTCCCGGTGTGTGATGTGGGAGATCGGGAGGTATAGGCGCCAGCAGCGCTGACAAGGTCTTAGGGCTCAGGACACAGGCAACTGGTCTGGACAGAGAGAGAGAGAGAGAGAGAAATAGTGGTCTTCACGTCCTCGAGAGTGGCCTACCTCGCTGTCCCGGTGTGTGATGTGGGAGATCGGGAGGTATAGGCGCCAGCAGCGCTGACAAGGTCCCAGGGCTCAGGACACAGGCAACTGGTCCGGAAACAGAGAGAGAGAGAGAGAGTGGTCTTCACGTCCTCGAGAGTGGCCTACCTCGCTGTCCCGGTGTGTGATGTGGGAGATCGGGAGGTATAGGCGCCAGCAGCGCTGACAAGGTCTCAGGGCTCAGGACACAGGCAACTGGTCCGGAAACAGAGAGAGAGAGAGAGAGTGGTCTTCACGTCCTCGAGAGTGGCCTACCTCGCTGTCCCGGTGTGTGATGTGGGAGATCGGGAGGTATAGGCGCCAGCAGCGCTGACAAGGTCTCAGGGCTCAGGACACAGGCAACTGGTCTGGACACAGAGAGAGAGACAGAGTGGTCTTCACGTCCTCGAGAGTGGCCTACCTCGCTGTCCCGGCGTGATGTGGGAGATCAGCAGGTAGGCGCCAGCAGCGCTGACATGGTCTCAGGGCTCAGGACACAGGCAACTGGTCTGGACACAGAGAGAGAGACAGGGTGGTCTTCACGTCCTCGAGAGTGGCCTACCTCGCTGTCCCAGCGTGATGTGGGAGGTCGGGAGGTAGGCGCCAGCAGCGCTGACAAGGTCTCAGGGCTCAGGACACAGGCAACTGGTCTGGACACAGAGAGAGAGCCAGAGTGGTCTTCACGTCCTCGAGAGTGGCCTACCTCGCTGTCCCAGCGTGATGTGGGAGGTCGGGAGGTAGGCGCCAGCAGCGCTGACAAGGTCTCAGGGCTCAGGACACAGGCAACTGGTCTGGACACAGAGAGAGAGCCAGAGTGGTCTTCACGTCCTCGAGAGTGGCCTACCCCGCTGTCCCGGTGTGATGTGGGAGATCAGCAGGTAGGCGCCAGCAGCGCTGACATGGTCTCAGGGCTCAGGACACAGCCAACTGTCTGGTCAGCTGAGCGAGGTACGGGGCTGAGGCGGTGACCATGCTGGGCTGGTGGCCCCAGCCACTGGTCATTGTCGAAGCTCTTGGTACCTTCCCGATCAAAAAAATAAGAGGGAGTGATCCCTGGCAGTTCTTGTTTAATCTATACAGCTCTGGAATGTATAAGACGAACTGGAATTTCTCCCCACTCTAGGGCGCGCATGTGAAAGGGAAAGATTGTTCCGACCCTACGGCCGGCATTCTCACGTTCCCCCTCCCACATATGCGCCCTATCAGGGTATAGGGTGGGAGAAATTTCCATTTGGTTTTATATACATTCCATAGCTTATTTAAAACAGAACTGTTAGGGATCGGTCCCTTTAGTTTGATCGGGAGGGTATTAAGAGCTTTCGGCAATGACCGGTGGCTGGGGCCACCAGCCCAGCATGGTCACCGCCTCAGCCCCGTACCTCGCTCAGCTGACCAGACAGTTGGCTGTGTCCTGAGTTGTGGGAGGGACCGCGAGAATGCCGGCCGTAGGTCGGAACAATCTTCCGTCTGCTCCTCGATGTTCCGAAATGCCGAGACCGATGTTGGCACTGGGTACCTCCGCCGACACAGCACTAGTCTCCCTCCAGAGCCAATCAGGAAACCAATACGCCGTCCCAACGCAAACCCGGGAGCGGTCACCAGAGGCTGAGGCAACCAGCTGTGACGTCAGGTGGAAAACTTTTTTTTAGGGAAATAAAAAAATAGGAGAGAAATTTTCCGTGGGCAATTAAGACCGTTGGTACTCCCTTCCTTTCTCTAACACCTTTCCAAAGTCCATGGATATGTATGGGTTACTATTTTTACTGGATACCGTGGCGTATTCCGAAACGAAAAAATTTAATGAATTAAAGAGTTTCGTTAATTACTGCGAAAATTTAGCATGATTATAAGTCTATTCTCTTATAGTTCTAAGATAAAGTCTGCTCGATAACCAGATGCAACAGTGCTAAAAAAAGCTGTATTCTGCTTGGGGTATGTAAATTAATTATAACACGTTATTTAGTCAAATAGTACAGACACTACAGTAATAAAGGATTAGAATCATGACCGGTGCATAATCTCAGCTAACATATGATTTTGCGAAGTCCGGGCACGTTAATGGCAGCAGTTACGGCATTATTCCTTTCGTAATTTTCCTCTCAAAGGTAACTTATTTTTACATTTCCATATTCTAAGTATCTGGAAAGCATATGCATCCAACCACGCTGTACTTGTACTTGGATGGGAATCTACCAAGTTCGGAGCTGTCTCGCACATAGAATGTGCACTGAAATTCTAGTCCAGTTGCCTTTATTATAGGATACATTCTGAAGGAACATGTTTCGAGAAAACGGAAGTAAAATAAGAGGGAATCAATGAAATAGCTAAGGAATTTTCTATGGGATATAGAGGAGAGGCGCATATATTGATTGAAGTGTAAGTGATCTTTAATTAGTAAAAAAAAATTAATTATGTATCATTCACATTCTTTCCAATAAACACGTAATTAATGATATAATAATCATTACATTATTTTATGATAATATCAAAACTGAAGACATACTTTGAGCTTATTGAACTTACGTATTTTCGCTTCTATTGGAGAGGCAATAATCTAGTGACAGCAACTCTCATAACCTCTTCTTCATCCAGATGAAAACATTTGCCGGAATGTTCAAGACCGCTTGATGCTGATTCAAGGGACAGAGTGTTTTCCTGAGACCTCTTTCTGCGTATTCCAGTAGAAACAACCTCAAGGTAAATATCAGTTGTCACTTTGAATCTTGATAGACGTTAACAGATGCTATAGGTACGTACAGGTATCAGCTTTATAATATGTTAAGACACCGATAGAGCATTTGTATTTTCTAAAATGGTCGTATTGTGTGCAAACCTGTTTTCGATACACTTCTATAAATCTTGCTGACGGCTCATATCGTTGTCTTAACAACCATCACATGATCTAATTTGTAAATGAAGTTTTACATAACCCTAACTAAATTGCAAGTTTAAAACATATTTAAATGTAATGGCCAGGGTTTCCCAACCTGAGGTACACGTACCACTAGTGGTACGTTGCAACGTTGCAGGTGGTACGCAATAAAATGCTGTCAAGTTAAGTTCCATTGACCCTGATATTGAATGTTTGATAATGGACAAACAGCAACATTTTTCCTACTAAAATTAGTTTTTATTTTATTTTTGGACTCAATTTTAAATAATTGTAAAAAATTGTTTGTTTGTAATGTTGTTCAAATTTAATTAATGTCTATAATTGTTTGTTTTCAGAGTTATGTGTTACAAACTAAACAGCCATTTTGCAATAGACATTTGATTTTTTTTTTCTAAATTTCAAAAAATAACCATTGCTTATAAGCACCAAAATTTATATTACGGTAAAATTCCACTTTCGTCAATAAGGTTTATTTATCACGCGAGAGCACATTCTTCCAGACAACAACTTCTAGACAATTGTAGTGCTTCGAGCTTCTAGTAATGTCACTCTGCCCTTTGTTAATGGATAAGCATGTTAACGTTCTTAAAAATGTAATCTAAGATAAACCCTGCCGCTTTTACGTAATTTGTATCTAGGCAATTCTCAAAACGTGCGTGTAATCATACTCCATTGCCTAATGAGATCCTATCTCGAGCAAATAGCAAAGAATTTAAATGGCTTTGTTTTGTAGCTTAATAGATCTCGCGATTAAACTTTACAGAAAGCTGTTTAAATAATGAACGAAGAACTTTTATCAACGCCCGTATGACTAGGTTCACGTAATACTTTGTACCAGGAGGCACTGTTTGTCAGCCAGTTAAACAGCTGAAAAGAATTATTTCGAGAATAGGCAAAATTTTGTGCCAAACTATATATATTTTTTATTTTCATAGTACATAATATGAATACAACACCTACTGATTAACTGTTCCCATTTTTAATAACAGTCCTGTTTAAATATTTATGCTGGGTATTTGGCTATCGAGCATGATTTATAGACCAAACCAAAACATGGTATTTTTATCAAATATTTTTAAAAAACCCAAGATATTTCTACCAGATAAACGAATGAGAATCGAAACTGAGGGTGTAAAAACATCACAGGGTTTTATCACGTGACGTTTACAGAGACCCTCGCAGAATTACCTAAGTATTTACTGAAAATAAATTTCTTAAATCTTCGAATCATTTACTATTAAAAACAAACTTTGCAACACAATTAAACATAGCTGGGGTCACAGGTCATTTTCGTGATATTTCTGTAATCGTTTGATGGGTCGGCAGAAACCAAACTAGATTATAACATTTAAGGCAATTTAAGGCTGTTGCATTTATTTCACAAGGAATGTCAAGGTTTCATCATCCCGAACGATTGCTGAACAGATATACAATATTTAAAACCAATTTTAAATATTATATGAATGTTCTTGAAGGGGTCCAGTCACCATGATTACGCCCCGTGAAAGCTTAAGATTGTTCCGGAAGATCCGAAAGCTCATGAATTCATTTTTATTTGAGTTGCGTGTCTCTACCTCAAGCGATATCATTGGACACTGGTGCATATAACGAACACAACACTGTATTTTTTTTGTAAATGGAACAGAAATATTCATGTAAAACTAAAGTTGATTGTAAATTTGTACATTTACATGAAAACAACAGCATCGCGCTAGGCTGAGAGCAATTTTTAAAACAGATTTCGAGGAAAACTAAATGAATTATATTATGTAACTTGGGTTCGAATCCCATTGTAAGAAGCTGCAGTTTTACTCCCTGTAGTTGCCAGTTGAGTACTTCCAATCCTTCTCCGAAACCAATACGAAGACAAGAAGATGTACCGATGTCGAATCACGACGCAGTCCCATATAAGGCTGCGTCTGTTTGGTCGTCTAGTGTAAGGTCGCCGGTCTCGGCAGGTGGCAAGTGGACACAATAGGGGGGTTAATTTTCCGGCGCTCAGTTGCATGCCTCCATATCGCGCAGGGAAAAGGCTTTGTCACTCTCTATCCTTTGTGCTTTCGTTTGTTGTCCGCGTGGGAGGGGGGGGGGGGTTGCGCCATAGACTAATAATGATGTAGACCGATCCTTGTCTTCTAAGCGCAGTCCCGCCACTGGCTCGATGCGTGCCAACCGAGCTGTCAAACTCTTCTTTTGTAAACAATGACTAGTGCGCTGGATTAAAAAAATAAAAAGTTAGCGAATCTTTTCAGTACTCGCCTGAGATGTGTAACTTCCAACCTCGATAACGAACAAATCCGTGTGTTCTGGTGTTTCAAAAATACCTATAATACGAAACTAGGACGCGAAATGTAACTTACAATTCTTTAAGATCATTCCGCGAGCGTGATAAATAAACGCAAATTGGCGTTCCTGACCACATTTCTGGACGCGTATCACACGTAGTTTCCGCGCCCGCCGCTATAATTCGCTGCCGGAGCAGCTGCGTCGACTATCGAATCATTCGACTTGCAGAGAGAAATTTTAAACTATATAACGAAACGGCACCGATAAAAGCGAAACAGATTTGAAAAAATACTAAACCCCTGCTTGGGACCTCATTTACAAGGATTTTTTTTTTTTAATTTACGGCCTTCCTTGTTAAAATTCACAAAATACGAATTTATTATAAAGTTTTCTTTTGAATTTGTGATTTTTGGTTCTCGCCATCTTCCTCAGATGGCAGCACCGTGGTTACACATTTCCTTTCCATGCGACATCTGTTCCGTTGACGAAATTACTCCCACCAAACACCCTACACCGAGAGCTAAGATGTTATACATGAAAAAAATACCCCGTTAGTCATTTAGGGGTTCTCTTAGTCGTGTCTGTGTCTATGTTAGTGAGGCGGGATGATAAGCGCGACGCTCGTTGGTGTTTCTAGGGTGGTATCGCCTCTAAGAGCAAGCCTGTGAACTGGCGCGCAGTCTTCTCGTCGTCCATAGGACAGATATGAGATTTGAGCAGTAACCATTTTCATTGTATGGCGAAGAAATAGAGATGATGGTATTATCTTTGAAAGATTTGTGCAATGGGAGTGCATGACTTGATGTAGGCTGTTGGACATACGCCATTGCTTAGCATATGTATTTCTGCAGAAGAAAACTACAAAAAAACACAAATGACAAAAAACACAAATTAAGCAAAAATTGCTGTTGTCAGGATTTAACGCCACACAATATTCCACAACAGGAATATGGTCAACAAACGGAAAAAACAAAGAAAAATTGACTAACAGAGACGCACCTGTGTTTCCGTACCATGTGCGTCTCTGCCTGAGGACGGGAGCAGATAGCAGTTCCCGAAACGTCGCTTGTTTCTGTTTTAGAAAACTGTTGTGTTTGTTTAGTCTTTTCGTTTGGTCGTGTTTTTGTCTCGTTTTGACTGTTGTGCTGAATTTTTTGGGTTCAATATTTTTTGTGCTGTCATCATTTGTGGGGGTTTTTTAGTTTCTCTCTTTTTTTTTTTTTTTTTTTTTTTTGAAAACTATTGTGTTTATTTCGTCTTTTCGTTTTGCTGTGTTTTTTGTCTCGTTTCAACTGTTGTGTTGAATTTTTTTGGGTTCGGAATTTTTGTGCTGTCATCATTTGTGGGGTTTCTTTCGTTCTGTTAGTCCATTTTTCTTTGTTTTTTCCATGTTTGTTGACCATATTCCTGTTGTGGAATATTGTGTGGCGTTAAATCCTGACAACAGCAATTTTTGCTTAATTTGTGTTTTTTGTCATTTGTGTTTTTTTGTAGTTTTCTTCTGCAGACATACATGTGCTAAGCAATGGCGTATGTCCAAAAGCCTACATCAAGTCAGAGATGATGGTGTCATGAATGTCCCTTGAGTGGTTTTAAGAATCATTACCAGACGTTTCATGTCTAAAAACTTAATTTTAAAACATGTGCTGAAAATATATACATATATCGGTTACTTTGTTTTATAATAAGTCTGCGTATTACAAAGAATATCTATAAAAGAATGTTTCAGTTTGAATGTATGTTATAACAGTTAATTTAGATGATTTACAAAACACATATAAAATTGAAGGCAAACAAACCTACATGTTTTCTTACAAACTTTCAATATTTTCACCTTTAGTTATACAGTACACATCTCAATATACTAAAATTATGGGTATTTACCTTTCCACTTAGATGAAAAGTTGACTCATCGCTGAACACCATACACAATCAAGAAAGTCATCTTCCCTCTCAAACACTTGACGTGCAAAGTTACAATGTACACCATAGTCATCTGGCTTTAAAGCATATTGTAACCTGTAGGTATGGACGCATGTGTTAACGTGTTCTTAAAACATTTCACGCCGTCGTCTTTGGCAACTGAAGTTCAAGACTTGCTGCAGGTAAGATTCTCTGACACGGTGAACATCCTGTACAGACAGTTTTGGTCGTTCCGTGCGTTTCCCGTTACAAACACATCCGCTCGTTGCCTATACCATAGGCGGATGTTTTTACCACGTGGGGGATCGCAATTAAACTTAAACAAAACGCAAGTTCAACTGAGATTAAAGGTTCACTCTTAGCAGATTGCAGAACACAAAACGCTTTACGCTCAGGAGTTTCTTTTTTGCGTAGTTGGCGCTGAAGACGAGGGGGAAAAAAGCAGTACTCGCAAATGCGCTTATTAGAAATCTGTTTGAGTTATTCTTTAATTGTGACCTTGGACCAAAACTCTACAACGCTTACAGATAATACTATTAACATTTATAACTGGGTAATTCCTTTATGAATATTATGTATATCATTAATCATATGACACTTAGGTATTTTACGATACTGTTATGAAAATTTTATATTAAAATTCTTGAGCACCAAACATTATAAAATTCATTTAGGTTAATTTTGAATTATCTGCACAATATCTAAATTTCTTTTATCATCATTTATATTGCCCATAACATACAAGTGCAAACAATTTATAATTAGTAATGATTCTACTGTGTGTTTTGGGTAAGCCTACTCTTTGTAATTATTTCATGGAACTTAATATAAAGCTTTAAGTAGCAATCACTGCCATGGTAAGAAAATAATTATTCAGAATTAAATAGGAAAAAAACGCATTCATAAAACTGGTCACAAAGAACAATAACACATAATTAACCTTTGTGTTTTAAAGTAATTTATAGTTCAAAAATAACACTAAAAAGTGGTAGAGTAAATATTGTACAAAAATACTATTATAATCTTATCATCAGAAGATTTATCCATGGTATTCTAAAATAAATTTTTCCTGCCTAGATATGGCTTAAATTTTATCGTTGCCAATACAATCATCACAAATCCAACAAATGACCAGGAGGATTTTTAATATTTCTGCGTTGAATTTCGCGTCCGAGAGTTTCATATTATAAGTGTATTTGCAATATGAGAACACAATAATTGGGTCGTTACCGAGGTTAGACGTTACACACCATTGCTGTCGGTAACGCGCGGTGAATATATGTAGAGGATTTATGTGTCATGAATTTGCCATGACTAAGAACTCTTGACCAAGCAACAACATGGTTGTAAAAGTGTTTTTTTTTTTTGGGGGGGGAGGGGGTGAACGGTGAGAAAATGAATTTGTTTTTCTCACAAACATAACTGTAGTGACGCAACTCAAACCTCGTACCTTGAAACGGCTTTGAGACGCATTTATTCATCTCGAATTCGCAATTCATCGTCGCGAAACTCAACTGCGCACACTCAGTGTAAAAAAAAAATTGTTAACAAACCTTTTATGTGCCTTTTTTAAGTTTCCGTGTTCTGGCCCGGAACTTCGACCACGGCGGATGCAAAGGAAAGAAACAAACAAAAAACGACGTTTCCCCTGCACTGAGACGCCAGAGACTGAAAGCTTGCTCCACATCGAGGTGCGCTCTGCGATTGGTTGGGGTGTACTCGCTCGAAGCGGCGACCTTGAACTCCTTTGGAGAGCTCTCTTCAAAGCCCTCTGCAAACACACGGATCAGTGCAAGCGGAGCCCTGGGACTCGCTTTCCCCTGCTGACGACCATCTGCAAAACAAATTTCCCTGTTCAGCCGTGCCGGCGAATATTTTTCCCCCCTCAGTTTTTATTAATCGCCGTCGATCGGTCGGGCGAAGCGGAATCCTGACCTCCCACTAATTCTAGGAGAGGAATGTTTGAGAATGTAGTTGGACCTTTGAAATTGACCGTCGCGTCCGTCCGTTTCCCGCCCGTCCAACGAATCTCCTGACCTCAAGCCGATCAGATGGCCCGGAAAATTTGTCCGTACGTCCCGTCCGTCAAAAACCTTCCCAAAGCTTTTACTTGCGTCGGATGAAAATATAACCTCCAAAATGTTAACAAGGAATTGCGGGTACATTTACTAACTTATAAGGTTTTTAAAGCTTAGCTGCTTTCATTAAATGTTTTTACATACTATTTAAAAGATATTAAAGTTTGATGTTTGATACGAAAATATTAACCGATACATTAATTACGTATGGTAAAACTGAAAAGTAGTATAGCATAGTATGTCCGAGATCTGGCTTCTGGCTGTGGAGCCGAGAGCCGGCTCCGCCATCTTGGATTGTGACGTCACGGCGGCCATCTTGGATGGTTGTGACCTTGACCTTTGACCTTGACCTTGAATTTGATCCTCAAAAATCGCCAAAATTGGGCAAAAATTCCACAAAAATGACTCAAAATGACTCAAAAAATCCCGTTTTAAGGAAAAATTTCCCGTTTTCGAGGGAAAAATTTCCCGTTTCGAGGGAAAAATTCCCGTTTTTAGTCCTTAAAAATCCCAGCGGCTGAAAATTCCTAAAACTGGCTTAAGCATCCTTAACTCAAGCCTCAGTTAAGCCATTTCTAGGAATAAGGATACCATGACCGCCATCTTGGATTATGTCGTCACCGTTGCATTTTCCGTTACGGTCGCCATCTTTAACTTTTTTATTTATTATCCGATTTTAATAAAAAAAATTCAAATAATAAAATTTTAATAAAATAATTTTCCAAAACATACATTAACGACACGGAGCTCAGAGTCCTCGGTTCGAACCCGACGAATGCAAAAAAATGAAAATGGTGACCGATCCTTCCTCACAGTGGCTGCAGGCAGACTGGCCCCCCCCACCACTTTTTTTCAAAGCATATATAACATCATCTAGTATGACGTCATGTCCGCCATCTTGTCTTCGTCTGCTGGAAGCCATCATCATTGTATCGTCGGCTAGAGTGCGCTGACGCCATGTTAGTTTAATTCTTACCCGCTAGAGTGCAGTAATCATTTACTACTGTGACACCCGCCATCTTGTCATTTGGCCGCCATCTTGAAAATCCGTGATTATTTAGCTAGAAAATCGGGAATAATTCCAAAATTCATCAAAAAATTAACTTATTAGAATTCTGATTGATTATATCGATTCCCGGCCTTGGTTCGATCCCCTAGCCGATACAAACCAACTTTAATATTTTAAAAAAGTACCACTAAAGTGTTAGGTTTGAGAAAATAAAAAACACCACAAGTTCTTTTAAAAAAAATTTATTACATAAATTCAATACACTACTACAAGTACAAAAAAAATACACAGACAAATTACTAAAGCCTTGTGGATTTCTCGATTGAAACAGTCTTCTTACTATACAGACTAAGTCCTTTACATGACTTTAAATGTCTATTCAGTTTATCAGGTCGACATATTGGTACACCGCAATTTGCACACAAAGCAGAATTATCGACTTCATTAAAAGGACAGTGATATATTTCATGTTGTTTTGCACTTCGAATAGTTGCTAATGTTTTGTTACAAAATATACAGCTTGATTCTGATGAATGTACAGCCAGTCTATTACAATTCCTGAGGTGTCGTTTTAATCTTCCATATTGTACAAACTTGCTTAAACATCTGTTGCACTGATATTTAATGCGTTCAGAGTTATCACTACAATTGTGTATTACATAATCACGTAATTTCAAGTTTTTGATCTTCTCGCAGTACGTGCAGCCGGATGATGGAACACCGTTGGATGCACCTTCCTTCATCAATGCCACTGGAACTGTTGACAACCATTGTAACACTGCTGACATGTTAACTTCTGAAGCCGTTGAGGTCTGCTCTGCAGAAGATGTTGCACGCGTCGAAATCTCCTGCTGTGCTGAGAGAGCAGGTGTAGCTGTAGACGTCGATGTCATCGTGCTCTGCACTGATGATGGTAGACCTTCGATCCAGGTTGGTGTTGATATTGGTAATGATGCCATCGAGTTCTCAAGAATAGCTAGATACTGGTCTATTAATCAAGTCTCACTATCTAAGCCGTTCATCACCGCAGCCAGAGACGGACTGAAGTCCATATCACCTGGGGTCTCACTTATATAGTCTCATTAGCCGGTACAACACATGAGTCAAATCAATAACCATGTTCATTATACGTCTCGGAGCATTTTTTATAATGAAGATGCAAGCTATCGAGACGTGAAATTAGTTTATTGCACTTTTTGCACTGAAACAGTATTCTTTGAGCATTATTCTGACAGCTGCTTCTTTCATGTCTGCGCGCATTTGAAGTTCTAGTAAATGGTGCGTCACAGTATTTGCACTGACGCAATGTACGCTCTTCATTAGTTGAAGTCTGGAATGCAGATGGTGAAACTTCAGCTGATGATGGAACAGCACGTATCGTTGTCTCCTCTGCAGCAGGTATCGGGATCTTCACAGCTGTCGTCACCTCAGCCATTGAGCCCTCCGCTGCCATGGTCTCCTCTGCTAATGGTATCGGGATCTCCGACTCCATCATCGTTGCTGCCATCGAGGTCCCAGCTGCTGTCGGTAAACATTCTATTCCGCTCGACATAACTAAATCTCACGAAACTTAATGGAGAGAGCACGTCCGTACTGCACCGCGACCAGAGGTGAACTGCGGGTCCAGTCGTCCGAACCTCGCTTATATACCCGCGGTCTACTGGTATACCTCATGAGTCAAAATAATGTCTGTATTTAAAATTATTTTTTTATTAGGTACCTAAAAATTGTAGAAATAAAAAGCATACGAGTTCAAGTTTTACACATTTATTTATAAAGAGTACACAAATACATATTAGGTTAAGGAATCAAGCATTTTCACAAGCAAAGTCTTTAATGCCGCACGAACTGACACGTCGACTCCGGTTCCAACTGGTTCGTTGACTCCGGTTCCAACTGGTTCGCAGGCCACAGGATCAGGAACACAGGTTTCCAGCTGGTCATCTTCTGCAACGTCGACAACTCCGACAAGACATGGACGGTGATGTCTGTGACCACGTCTACGCCTGGGCTTTGGCTCAGTGCTAGTTGGGACAGATTCACTGCCTGAACTGCGACGACGAGACGCACACCGTTTGGACGTCTGCGTAGAAGCATCACAGGTCGCAACAGGTTGCAACACGTCCATGTTTGGTGTTGCACATGCAGACGAGGCGACAACCTCAGCGATGCTGGCAGGAAGGATTTTTGTGTGGTCTCATGTGATAGACGGTACAGTTTCCAGGTTCGCAACAATCTACCAGCTGCTGGGTCGGTTCGTAGGACACAGGAAAGTGCGCAAACCGCCAATGCTGAGCGCCTCCATCACAGGTTTCTGTATATGTACGTAGATACCCGGAATCCCAGTAGCTGTACTCGACACTGCTGAAGCTAGGTCTTGCGCTCACGTACACGTTAGCAGGATGAAACGTAAACATCTTCTTGCAGGCCGAACGACAACTGAAGGCACGTACGTATGTACGCCATTTATATATGCAGGCTCCTACTAACACTGTGTGTGCCATTTCTGCATTAACTGCGAGTTTGTACAGGCACAGACACGTTCAAACTTGTCACGTAGCTGCACGGCGTATATTGCACTAAGCTTGCGCAGGGAAGGACAGCCGTAGTCGGTCTGTATATCCACAATTTCAGCTGCTCCGACGTCACACAGTTCTCGTAGCCATTTCTTCTGTTCAGGTCCAGCGACGTAGATTATTTCGTTTTGCAGTAGTAAATCTTCAATAGTGTTTTTCACTTGGTGGTACGGAATTTTTCCTTCGTCCCACTCTAGTCCATGATAATATTTACATAACCATTCATTCGACCGTTTACTTTTTTCGTCTAGTAGTTTCCACGGATACGGAGGTCGGAAGCTGCGGGTTCGAGTCTTGTCTCCAGAGGTGACGCTAATTTCCTTGAGCACGAATCCGTTTTGGCTCTGGAAACCTTGCAGGTTGCAGTACATCTTGTCGCTAGCAATGCTCGGTCGTAACTAAATTATCATAGAAAACGAAACGGTATTTATGTCAGAATTTTCACAAGTTTGTCTCGACAATTGTACGAAGCAAGCCGATCGTGAAGTATCAGACAAAAAGCATAGGTGTTTGGCGGAATATTTCCGCTAGTCGTTATCTCGATCCTACAGTCGATGATGTTTGAATTTATACGATCATCCTGTTTGGAAACGTCAAACACCATTAACGGTGCCTTGTTCTTGAAACTGTTGGGACTCAGTATCGGTGACTGTATCCGACCGTAGTAAGCTTGCTGAAACTTGGCATACATTTGATATGCTAGAAGAAATCTTCCACTTTCAAAATCCATGTTCATGTCAACGTACGGATAACTTTCGCTGTTTAAAAATATTTTTACATTACGTATTTGACAGTTATCGAATATGGAGCGACTTACTCCTGCATTAAGCTGTCTTCCGGTCTGAAGTCCGACGATGATGTATCTTGGTTTTTCCGTAGCGAAGCTGGACTTTACTATCCAATTGATACGCTGACTATGAGGCAAGCCAGGATAAGTTTCCAGGCTCCAGGATCGGAATGGCACATCGAAGTTCTTGCCATTTTCTATGTTCTTCAACATCTTGACTCGCTCAACGGTGCTCACTTGGATGTGGGGCAGCATCCACTCGATAGACTGAAGTGTTAGCGAAACATCTTGAGGGTTTTCAGCAGCGGCGACAATTGCATTAATGTGCGTGTTGGCTAGAAGCAGTACGAGCTCTTGTTTCGAATTAATGATTATATGCTTGTAGTCCTCAGCGAATCCGAGAAGCATGGACAGAGGAACACAAACTTCGAACTTTCCTTCGGCATAAACCGGAAGCTTATATTCATCCTCGAGAGCCCAACCGGCCATCTTTGCAGCAGACAGTTCATTTGGCGTGAGCGAAAGGTAATTTTTCATAGCAGATGTTATGCCTACATCTCTCGTCTGGTCTACCTCGACACCATTGAGTACATAAGTAATGCGCTCGATTAGGTGAAGAATACCATTGCAGGATATTGATGTCGTTGTCGGATGCGTACCATCCGCTTTTGTAAGCGTGCCTCTTATACGTAGAAATGACTGCGAAGGTAAAGTACAAATATCTTGGTGCTGTACAGCAATGCGTACTTCCGATGGTAGTGCGTACGGTCCGAGCAGGAAAGGCTGGTACTCGTGCAATTCCATTTTCGTAATGCTGTCATCAAAAATGACCGGATCTTCCACGTTGAGGATTTCGTCTTCCATATTTATTCGGCACTTGTCCAATACTGAGGAGATACTTTATGTTGTCAGGTGTTAACGCACCGATGTCTGGTAGAGAACTGTTCTTATTCACGACAATACGATTTCTTTTATAACTGTTCGGTGTTACGAACTTTATGCCCATCGCTTCAAGTGCAGACGTAATGTAATTTCTTCGTCTTGAAAATTCACCAATCGTCCTCGCTGGTCAACGATTCGGACGACGACTTCGTGTGCGCACTTCACGACGACTGGAACGTAAATGATACTTTGCGGTACTTCTACCAGTTTATATCCTGGCGGGACCATCGGCGAAAACTCGTGAATCATGTTGCTTAGTCTTCCGTTGAGATACGTTCCACTTGCCAAATTACAGTTTATTCTTATGACATTCACAGGCAAAATGTTTACTGCGCGCGTAGATTCGTACGTTCTTCCTGTACCATACACCTTTGATTCGAATCCGAGCATCGTACCTATGGTCCCAGGTTTCGTAAAGTCGACATTTTCACTGCATGTTAGAATGCTTTTTTGAGTGTTTGGATTTCCACGCAGTTGAAAGTCTACATCCTGTGGTAACATATCCCTGATGTAATTTGCAATGTCATCTATTTCGTAAGAGCCAACAGGTAACTGTATTTCATGAGCGGTCCCATCGCTTTTCAGGAAGCATATCTTGCAGTTTTCCTCGTCGATATTAGGTATGGCATTATACGTTTGAAAATCTACGAGTCCGATACACCATTCTCCGTCTAAATCCAGAGGCGGGAAATGAACCGCCCGCAGCTCAGATGCGTGACCTGTCAGGGTAAGTGTTATCGACATGACTAATAAATTATCGTCACTGCACAACCTTTAAGTAGCAATTTTTATTGGTCAGCTAATTTTTGTTTGTTAAAAAGCGAAGACACAAGTGTCCGCAGTTTGTTTGATTTGGCCTCTGTTCCGTTTCGTAATTGTAAAACAACGTAGTGGACCGGCCCAGGTACAACCTAAGTTCTGGCGGAGGGCGTAAATTACCGAAACTGTCGTAGTACTCGGCCATGTTTCCAGTCTTTACATAGGCTACCCAGTGCGTGCCTCGACCCGCCGACGTGTCTAAATTAATTATGGCGCACTCACGTGTCTTTGGCTTGCTGGGCAAAGTGTCTCGCATAAACACGCCGCGGAAATTTGCTATTTTAAGTTTGCGTGCGTACTTTATTAAATCTACGTTGGTGAGCGGACGTTTCGGCAAAGAACTTAGGATTTTTTCATTCGTTTCTTTTTCATGCCTCGGCCTGTCTTGTGAGGTCGTAAGTACAGTCCTGCGCCGTTTTTTTTACCGATGGCAATGGCTTCCATGCTGGCATTGTGTCGCTGTGCTTCTTTTAACTGCTTGCGCTCATTCTTCGAAGTGTTAAGTGCCCGCACTATACCGCTCGTTGCACCGATGAGGCCGCCGAGAACACCCAATGCAGGCAAAAGCAAAGGAAGAAATCCTCCTATAATCTTCTTGTCGAGAGTCTGTAATTTTTGCTTGGCTTTTTGCACACCTGCACCGATCTTGCGTTTGGTCTTGCGCGAGTTAGTCTTTGACTTGATGGAGCCGGCTCGACGAGCGCCCAGTCCTAATTTCGTCTTTGCCTTCATGATCTTAGATACGCCCCACGCTGCGATTTTCTCTCCTAGTCCCGCGTCCGGCGATTTGCTTATATCTTCAGCTTCCTGTGCCAATATCTGATCTGCTCTGTGCCTAGATTCCAGATCCTTGCTTAATGAATATGCGATATCGTGCTGCTTGCACTTTTCGTCGAGAGAATTAATGCCCACGTCACCGCGAGCTAACCTTTTCGCTAGTTTAGTGCCGGGGCCGCAGAATCTGTAGCCGGGAATGTGTAGCTCGAATGGTAGTTTGTTTATCAGCGAGTTTATGAGTCCCGCGCCGATGTGTTTTTTGTTCTTACCTCTTCGAGTCATTACGCACAACTGACCAGAAAGTATAAATATGTTTGATTTTATACAATTACTTTAGTACAATGCAGGTCGTCAAGCAAGACGTGTGTTTGCCCGTGCGCATTACGCAAGACGATGTATTTAGTGCGCGTGAATCACGACATGGCTTACTGTTGCCTTCTGCTGTACGATGCATAATGGCGGGTCCGTCCAACTGCGGCAAGACGTGTGTTTTACTGAGTTTACTGGAGGAACCAAATGGTCTTCGGTTCGAGAACGTTTACTTGTATTCCAAGTCGTTGCAACAGCCAAAGTACCAGCGCCTAGCAACTGTTCTACGATCTGTGGATGGTCTGGAGTATTTTCCGTTTAGCGATAATACCGATGTTGCACCTCCAAGCGAAGCAAAAGCCAATTCCGTGTTTGTTTTCGACGATGTAATGTGCGAGAAACAAGGCATAATACAAGAGTACTTTTCCATGGGCAGACACGCCAAGGTAGACTGCGTTTACCTGTGTCAGACGTACAGTCGTATTCCAAAACATCTCCTACGAGACAACGCAAATGTCATAGTTTTGTTTCGCATGGACGAACTTAATTTACGCCACGCTTATGATGATCACGTAAACACCGACATGACATTCCAGGAATTCAAAGACATGTGCTGCTTGTGTTGGAAAGAAGAACACGGATTCCTAGTTATAGTCAAAGACTGGCCTATATATAAGGGCAGGTACAGACGAGGTTTCGATCAGTTTATCACCAAACATGAGTCATAGCATTTCGAAATTCGGTCGTAGCAGTCGAGACTTACGTACTGCTCTCAAGTCTCATGACGACGTTATCCGCAAATACATTTCGCTACTGGCTCAAAAAGTAGACGGGGTGAAAAAGGAATTTCTTGAGTACCTTGTAGCCATAGACCAGCGCGTGGAAGCTTCGGATTCTCGCATTCGCGACATGATCGAAGTTTCGAATGCACAAAGACGTGACGATCTGAGGACGTTTCAAAGTAGTCTGAAAGCATCACTATCTCAATCGTCAACAAATTCAGATTTGGCCAAACACAAGAAAGAAGTTTCTGCGAACGAATAAAAAAGTATATAAGGAGGTCTTGCAATAAGTTTTCAGCCAGTACAATGTCGGACCTGGCCAGTGACCTTCATCGAGCTATACAGTCTGTTCGTGAAAAATATTTACTTGCTAGACGAACCAGACTTGCACGTGAGATGGAAAATGAGGAGATATTTAAACCAATCACTAGTCGCCTCGACGAACTTAAAAACAAGGAAGAACCAGCCTTCATTGTGAAGACAGAAGTTGAAGATGAAATGCCGACTGTAAAGAAGAGAAAGTATGAACCAGATCGAGAAGAAGAGGACTTAACAAATACAGAGTCCATGCACAAGAAAAAAATACCGAAAAAGGGACATCAAGTTAATGCAATGGTCCGACCATACCTGACATCGTTTACGAACCGGAATAATGACACGACCTACGGAGTGTACAGAAAACATAATAAGTGGTTCCTCGGTGCTAAAGAAATAGACTTTCTACCAGGAAACATCGTGCGCGTAGCAGAGTTCAAAACGCGCGGGACTCCGGGTCTGTACGAATTGCTGTTTCGCAGGGAACCTAAAGGATATTCTCACAACGACTTACAAGAGTACAAAAAACTGCTAGAGCTAACCAATGCACATTTTCGCGATAACGATCCAGATAGTGGTGTATATAAAGATGTAGATCATGAAAAAATGGACATTCTCGCTAATCTCTTCAGTGAACTAACAATACACGGAGAAGGTTTAAAAAGGCTAGAAAGTGGTCAGACATTTGACTATGTATATTGGGACGACCCTAATGAATTAGTTGATCGCCTTAGAATTCTACATGCTTCGCTTAGTGTAGGAAACTATTCGCACATCAACGAAATAGTCTCTATACTTGAAGAACTGAAGGAAGCCGGCTACATACAATGAGTCGAACCGGAATGGCTCGCGAACTTCATGCTCCTGCTAGACGAAAATACCTTCGTCGCAAAGTCATAGTTCGTGGAATTGATGATTTATTCCAGGCGGACCTTGTTGAGATGATACCGTATTCCCGATTGAATAAAGGTTTCAAGTACATGTTGACAGTCATCGATGTTCATAGCAAGTTCGCTTGGGCTAGACCTGTAAAATCAAAGACTGCAACTGACGTAACCAAGGCCATGAACAATATTTTGCGTGATGGACGTGTACCGTCGCACCTGCAAACGGACCTCGGGAAAGAATTCTACAATGCAACCTTCAAGGCTTTGATGAAGAAGTATGGCATCAAACACTACTCTACATTTACTAACGTCAAGGCCTCCGTTGTCGAAAGGTTTAACAGAACTTTGCGTTCCAAGATGTGGCGACAGTTCACGGCTAACGGAAATTACAAGTGGCTTGACATCTTGCCGAAACTAATAAGCGAGTATAATTCCACGGTGCATTCTACCACGAAAATGAAGCCAAAGGACGTAACGGACAATCGCCTGCTTAAAACAGTGTTTTCCAACACGAAGAAGAAAGATCCACGAAAGCGTAAAGCTAACGCCGGTGACATTGTGCGAATCTCCAAGCAGAAAGGTATCTTCGAGAAAGGTTTCACTGCAAACTGGAGTCCCGAACTTTTCCGTGTGACACATGTTCGTGAATCAGAGCCTAGGACCTACTACCTCGAAGATTTGGACCACAAACCTATCCATGGAGGCTTCTATGCCGAAGAGATTCAGCCTACGTTGTATCCCGATACATACTTGGTGGAGAAGATTATAAAACGAAGAAATTACGTGATTATGTAATACACAATTGTAGTGATAACTCTGAACGCATTAAATATCAGTGCAACAGATGTTTAAGCAAGTTTGTACAATATGGAAGATTAAAACGACACCTCAGGAATTGTAATAGACTGGCTGTACATTCATCAGAATCAAGCTGTATATTTTGTAACAAAACATTAGCAACTATTCGAAGTGCAAAACAACATGAAATATATCACTGTCCTTTTAATGAAGTCGATAATTCTGCTTTGTGTGCAAATTGCGGTGTACCAATATGTCGACCTGATAAACTGAATAGACATTTAAAGTCATGTAAAGGACTTAGTCTGTATAGTAAGAAGACTGTTTCAATCGAGAAATCCACAAGGCTTTAGTAATTTGTCTGTGTATTTTTTTTGTACTTGTAGTAGTGTATTGAATTTATGTAATAAATTTTTTTTAAAAGAACTTGTGGTGTTTTTTATTTTCTCAAACCTAACACTTTAGTGGTACTTTTTTAAAATATTAAAGTTGGTTTGTATCGGCTAGGGGATCGAACCAAGGCCGGGAATCGATATAATCAATCAGAATTCTAATAAGTTAATTTTTTGATGAATTTTGGAATTATTCCCGATTTTCTAGCTAAATAATCACGGATTTTCAAGATGGCGGCCAAATGACAAGATTGCGGGTGTCACAGTAGTAAATGATTACTGCACTCTAGCGGGTAAGAATTAAACTAACATGGCGTCAGCGCACTCTAGCCGACGATACAATGATGATGGCTTCCAGCAGACGAAGACAAGATGGCGGACATGACGTCATACTAGATGATGTTATATATGCTTTGAAAAAAAGTGGTGGGGGGGGGGCCAGTCTGCCTGCAGCCACTGTGAGGAAGGATCGGTCACCATTTTCATTTTTTTGCATTCGTCGGGTTCGAACCGAGGACTCTGAGCTCCGTGTCGTTAATGTATGTTTTGGAAATATTTTTATTAAAATTTTATTATTTGAATTTTTTTTATTAAAATCGGATAATAAATAAAAAAGTTAAAGATGGCGACCGTAACGGAAAATGCAACGGTGACGACATAATCCAAGATGGCGGTCATGGTATCCTTATTCCTAGAAATGGCTTAACTGAGGCTTGAGTTAAGGATGCTTAAGCCAGTTTTAGGAATTTTCAGCCGCTGGGATTTTTAAGGACTAAAAACGGGAATTTTTCCCTCGAAACGGGAAATTTTTCCCTCGAAAACGGGAAATTTTTCCTTAAAACGGGATTTTTTGAGTCTTTTGAGTCATTTTTGAGGAATTTTTGCCCAATTTTGGCGATTTTTGAGGATCAAATTCAAGGTCAAGGTCAAAGGTCAAGGTCACAACCATCCAAGATGGCCGCCGTGACGTCACAATCCAAGATGGCGGAGCCGGCTCTCGGCTCCACAGCCAGAAGCCAGATCTCGGACATACTATGCTATACTACTCTGAAAATATTTTTAATAAATATCAGAGCAAAAAAAATCTGTTCAATGAATTATGCAGTGCTTAACTTTTATGATAGTCTATGTAATGTACCTGTACAAGAGAGATTTTCACCACTACCGAAGCCTTCTAATCTGTTGGTAGAATCAAAAAGTGAAAAGTTTCGACACAGGCGCTCTCCTTTATGACGAACGGATGTTGCTGATGGACGGATGGTGGTGACGGACGTACGGTGCTTACGGACGTACGCGACGGAGCATTGAAAGTCCACCTTATGGTGCACCACACACTGAAGAAAATTTTTTTTTATGAAACCAGTTTTGTGATAAACGAAACATTAATTTAGTGAAACTATTCACTGCAAAAAAACAAAATATATGCACATTGAGTTTCACGAAACCAAAATATCGCATAGTTGCGGAAACAAAGGTTTCTTGAAATTTGTAGTTGTGGTTACATGTTACATAGTTTCGTCCGTTTTGTGTTATAATTTCAAGTACCAGTTGGAATCATTGACATTGTTTTCATAAATATTGATTTTTGTTCTTTCTTTGTTTGATGACGATTCCGAAAGAAGATCGTGATTTTATATTCGATACATACTGTGAAAACTTAGGAATATCTTCTCGTCGGCACTTAATTCCTTTGAAACTACACAACTACTATGCTGTCTATCAATAATAAGTGTATGGACCCAGTTAAGTTGTTCACATTTTTATTTCTCAGCTATCAGTACAACATTAGCTTTTCCTCTTCTTTGTATTACGATATTGTTGGAACAATTTCTTTCAGTTAAATTGGTGTGCGACAAACACGATTAGGTTCATGAAACTAATTTCATGACATCTGTTTCATGAAATCATTTTCTTCGGTGTACAGCCCACCTGAAGAGTGGATTTATGGTTTCAAATCACGCGGCTAAGCACAGGTTCACCAAAAGAGTCCGGGTTCGATTCCCGGCTTGGACGAAACCCGGTTTTTATCGCATGTGTGGAAACGTGGTGTACGTTGCCGATAGATTTTTGTGTTTTCCCGTTACTCCTACGAGTGCGTTTCGCCAATGCTGCATTCTCATATTATCACAATTTAATTGTCTCAATGACTTCAGTGTAAACGAGACGTTGATAAACTTTACTTTAATTGACTCATTCATCCAAAGTACTGTCGGGCTCCGAACCAACAGCTTAGCAACTTGGTACTCGTAAATTTGAGACGTGCCGAAGTAATTTTGGTACCCAACCCATTTCCCTTGAAACGTGTTCATGATGTTAAGCCCTTAATTATATGTTAGTATACAGTAGTTAAAACAGAGTTTTTTTGTACAGATAAAAAGGCTCTTTTATGCTGACAACTCTGATCTACACTAAAAATAAAAGAATTCAGAATAAAAAATATATATCCGGGAGTAAAAAGAATCGTATGTATATATGTGTGTGTGTTTTTTTTAAATTCTTTGTCTGTTTGTTCTGACATCACTCAAAATCTACTCAATGAATTTAGATGAAACGTTTTTGGTTAGTAAGGTCTTTGGTTAACTTAAACTTTAAGCTATAATGTAATATCGAAGTTCCATTCACAAAGCTGCCAATGTGTTTTGACGATAAAATTAATATCTTTGAAGTTTACCAAGCAAAAGTTAAGCTATTTGTAAACAAAACATGAACCACCGACCAGTTTGTTAGAATTGACCGAAATTCTTCTTTTAAAGGACGGAGTATGAGTTGTTTGGTTTTATAAAAAAAATAATAATTATATGTACCCAAAATTCCCATGTTATATTTTGTTGGTTGATTGTATAGTTTGAAACCTGGAACCAGTGGATTTGCAGTGATATAGGTTGAGTAAATTGAAGTTATAATTTGAGCTATAACTGGTTCTCCGTCATGAATACAGTGTTACAAAACAACATTTACTATCAAAGCAATAATTTATTTGAAGCTTCTTGCTACGTACATAAGAAAATTCTATCCGAGTTGGGTGTGGATGAAAAAACAAAATTGGCGCTCACAGAACCAGCGAAATCTAGTGATAAAAATGGGCTGTCTGATCGCCCGTTTTGACCTTCAGCATGAGTTGGAACAAACTTGCAAAGAATTGCATCGTCCTCTGAACGTCACTTTGGAACCAAAAGGAACGATAATATGTCCCTTCTTCTTCTTCTATCGGGCCAAAAGGAGCCGAGTTACCGGAAAAAGTATTTTGTTATTCATGAAAAACAGCGCCGTCCTTCCGGAGTGCCGGAGAAGAAAAATCGAATTTCCCGCCCAAGGATAACCCTTTTCGGATGATCATCCTAAAATACTGTTATTTTGGTGGCACTCGACAGCGAACGATAGTTTCTTTTTTTTTTTTTTTTTTTTAGGTGTTGGCTGAATGTTTTTCGCGATGCTTTCTTACAACACTTACAGTTTTTGACAACTTCATAGAAAACTGCCGAATTATGTTATGAAAATAAGAATGGTTTCGGCATCGTAAAAGAAATCCTCGTGGAACTTTTTTTTCAGAACAATCGCGGCGCACGTGATTCTCCATAATCACCATAATTTCACGAAATATGTCGCGTATATGTGTTAAATTTTTGCGATAATGACTATAATCACATAAATAATGACACCGAAAATCGCTACGAAAAAAAGATAGTAAGGAACAATCGACCGTTTGACAAATTTTTGTTACATAATGAAAATATAAAATAAGGTTCTGAATTGACTTTTGACCTAGCGTTAATTCATAAAAGTATAGTTGAAGTTGACTAAATTTTAAATACTATTTTAATTATATTTAAAAGGTGGTAAGATTTTATGATATGAAACTATTTGTTGAAACGTGTTGTCAACTTGTGGTTTATTTTCGTTATCTATATAAATATCTTATGTCGTATATTCATTTTGGTGAGAGATTGAAGCAATCAGATGGTTAAATTCGTCCAACGTAAGACTTATGTAGCCCTTACATCGACTGATAGTTGAACTTGTAACTCACCTCTATATCGCCACACTGCGGGTCGCTATAACTGTGAATAGAATGTGATTAGAAATACTTAAAAATTATTCCGATTATTAATGTTTTGCACGTCCGCACTCGTGTAATAAATACTTCTACGACATAAACCTATTGTTAGTTAATCAATGTGCTGTTGTTTTCTACTTTATGGAAATAGGTCAGAGTACACGACATATTACAGTCAATAAATAATTTAGTATGTATCTCCCTACAGAAATTTCAATTTTGAACCAAATAAACAGGTTTGACATTTAATTTTATTCAGTGTTAGTGAATATATGAAAGTGTTCACCGAAATTTCACAGAAGTAAAAACAGATTGTATGCTCATAGAAGATTATTATTATCATTATTTTATATTCAGAGCAGAAAAACTAATGCGTGAAAATTAAGGACCAGGAAATGGTTTAAGACACTTTTATGAGCAATTTTTTTTAATGAGCATAACAGTTTTTTTTTTCGTGATTTTGCGCTCACAAGCTATGCGTTAAAAATACAAACTTCCGCCCGGTTTTACAATATGAGAGTTGTATCCGCTTTGGAACGTGCGAGATGATAGGCCTATTATAAGTTCGTGATATAGAGACTGTGGACTTGTATAAGGGGCAATTGTAATAAATTATCTATATAGAATTGTTTAGGTGCATTCATCAAGGAACAATATTTTTTCTTGGTTCCTGTAGCAAAGCATTCATTAAATTATATTATTTTTTTCCTCATAAAATATATAGAGTTTGCTTTCTCGGTAAGCCTATAAAACCATTTATTTAGTTAACGGTCTCGTGTAAAAAACAATTCTTTAGATCGAAAAAAAAAAATATACTGAACACTGAGATAAAAGTTTCGGATATGAACTATTATTTTTAAATTTTAATTCCAGGGGCATATACGCTGGTTAGAGCAATTAAAAAGTATCATGCATAGTGGGGATAATTGTGGGTGAGAATTTTATATTTTTATATAATTTATATTTTTTTTCAGAGAAGAGAGAGAATAAATGTATGAGTTATTTTACTTATTTAACGTGACATTATTCTTTCAGAGTAAGGTTGTTTGAGATGCATATATATAAGGATGATTGGGAAATAAGTCTATAAGGCACCATCCTAGCATTAGCATAGATTTATTTTGTGGAACCACATTGTTAAGAATTACAATTATATTTACAGACGTTTTAACGAAGAGATCTACGTAGTTTCATATAACCTTATCTTCGAATATCCGATTTCTGATTTCTGATTTGTAAACAGGGTAAACATGCAATTTTATTGAAGGGAAGTTTTTTTTTTTTTTAGAATTAAACATATTTTTTTGAAGATTTTGTTTACATTCGAAAATGATCCTGGTGAGTTCGTGTTATTAATTTACCTTAGCATTCATAAAAAAAAAATTATTTTGGCTTTCGAAGCCCGTTGAAGTGGTTCAGTACACTATACACCACAACCTTGAAAGCCAAGATAAGTTTATTAGACAAAGGCTGCGAAAGACTGCGATCTTCTTTGTGCATCCATAAATTTGCGAGTATATCCGTGAATTCACAAATAGTCTTGTATATATTGTCACCTGGTGTTCTTCATAAGCTTAAGCTAAAAAAGTTTCAACTGTGTATTAAAAAAATTGGTTGTCTGTAAAGTCGGTTTACGGACGATAGTTTAACGTGACAACGTCATAACAAAACATTGATGAAATGATTGCATACTTTTATGAATAAAATTGAATCATTTTTATTTTAATAATAAAAGAATAAATATATAAAATTATACTAGTAATCAGATTTTTAAAATGCAAGAATAATTAACCTTTATTGCCGAAATTGTTGTTGTAATAAGCAATGAAAACCACATTAAATTTTCGTTTAAATACAATTATGAACAAGTTTTCATATAAATAAACATATAATCAAATATCTAACATAACCTATTATTACTGCACTCGCCGACAGATATTTGAAATTATACTAGTAATAGATTTTTAAAATGCAAAATTAATTAACCTTTATTGCCGAAATTGTTGTTGTAATAAACAATGAAAACTACAGATTAAAATTCGTTGAGAATATTTTATGTGTTTATGTCTTCCAGTGCTCAAAATGATATGCAATTGTGGCCCCGGGCACTACATTTTATTTATAATTCATTAATAATAACACCCCTCGCGATAAACAAAGGGAAATATGTGTTAACGAGTGCTTAGTTCCCGCGCCAGCTAATAGAGAGCAGGATTCGTTCGGTTCGCGTCCGTCACCGTAGATAACAGCACCTTAAGGGAATAATATTATTTCGTTTTTATAATACGATTTTATAACAAATACGCATCCCAAATACACCAAACTTATTTATAATGTGTTACAATATTTTTTAAAACATTGTGCAAAAGATCCCGGGTTTTGTAATTTGAATTATTATGTGTAACTGTAAAACACCATTGTTCGTTAAAAACGTATTTGAATATTTAACATTACTTTTAAATAACCGTACTGATTGTGCTGAAAATTGGTGGACGATTGTTAAATTACATAATATTAATAATTAAAACAACGAAAACATGATTGAAAAGTCAAATCGATTGTTGTTCCAATCGAGTGGAAGAGAGATGCCACGCATGCGTACAATGAGCATAAAAGGACACATCCGTATTGGGGCATCCGTAGTGGGACAATGTGCGTTACGGGACACTTTTTCGTGCGTGCAGCCGGCGTTCATCGATTTATTAGACGTTGTCACGTCAAAAATATGAAATCATCTTGGCTGGACTGGTAGTCTACTCGAGTTCTCCCGATTGCGAGATAAGTGTTTAACCACTACTCCATCTCGCTCGGTCAGGCGTGACTCACATCGCCGCTAGTGGAAAACGTACGAAATCATCGTTACTACTCTGCTAATAGCACCGATGTGTAGTAAAGCATGTTTGTTTACGAAATGGAAACTCCAATTACACACACTGCTGTGAGAAATTGTTTAAGCAGCACAACAAACGGGTCGCAATTAATTTATAGCCTGATTCACTGGGCAGATATCTCTTTCTCTCTCTCCACACTATTTATGTCTCTCTTTCACTTTCCCCTCTCTTGTTATTTTGATTTATATTTGTTTCCATCCTCTTCACCGCATTGCTCCCCCCCCCCTCCCTCCCCACCCTCCCCCGGACAGCGGGGAGTCACGCAAATTACGTTGGCAATGGCTCCACGTAGCCTGATGGACATTTAATGGTTATAGTTTCCTGATGGCGCGGCAGAATATGCGAACGCAATCATTTACCTGGTGATGGCCACCCATTATTCGTCCCAGTTACCCGAACTGTGCGTCCGTTTCTTCGACCAGCGCCGGCCAGTGTTTGCTGCTGGTGTGTTTGTTTGTTTGGCCCCGTGCCCAGTAAGGGGACGCACCACAACGCCGAACGTACAATAACGCCGAAAACCATAACGCCGAAATGCCAAATTGACCACAACGCCAACAGCTAGAAAACTGATGTGTACCACAAGGCCGAATTACCACAACGCCGAAGTACATTAACCCCGAAAAATGTCATTGCAGGACTGCCACAAAGGTTAAGTTAGGTAAGGTTAGCACACAAATTCATTCAGTTGTTTTTCATTTTGCTCCTGTGGGCCCCCCCTCCTCGCAGCAACATTTTTCAGCGTTACTGTATTTCGGCGTTGCAGTCAATTTGGCATTCGGCGTTATGGTATTCGGCGTTATTGTACGTTGTGGTATTTCGGAGTTGTGGTAACGACCCTTCAGGTAACAGCAGAAGCGAAAGCAAGTTCCAGTGGGCCAAGCACACCCCGTGCCTCGTAAGACACAAAGCAGGATACGGCTGCAGGTATACTGTTGGAATACACACTTAATTCACGGGCCTTTTTTTTACGAATAAATCACCTCAAATAAACGAAGGGTTCTTCGTGATTTTTTATATAATCGATCCGAGGCCCGCTTCGTCAGGGGTGTGTGTGTATTAGTGAGGCAAGTTTATAAGCGCGGTATCGCCTCTAGGCTCGTCGTCACAGGATAACTGTGAAATCTGAGCCATGACCATAACATTATATGGCCGAGAAATTAATATAAAGGTGTAACGCAAGTCCCTTAAGTGGTTTCAAGAATCTGTACTGGTTGTTTTACGCCTAAACATTACTCTGAAAAAAATGCGTTTTTGCCATTTCAACTCTTATAAAAATACAGTTTAAAAACTTATTCCGAAATCAAAAAGTACTTGTTGGTCCTGGGTGAGCTCTTAAATGTTTTCCGTAAACAGACCCCACTCGGATATCTTAAATAGTTTTGAAATCGCGTAGTTTAACCTGAAGCTCTGCACACCGTATATGTGCCAGGGTAGGCGGAACCCTTAAACATAAACCGTGTTCCATCTCCTAGTTTCGTTCTCCACTGTAACCATGGTCAACAGTCAAAGTGCAAGGAAGAAAGGGTGTTCTTTGCTGTTGACTTAACACAATTTTCGGATTTTTTTTAATGTATTCTAAGATTATTCTTATGGATTCGTGCTCAATGCAAGTGAAATCAAGAAGATTCCTGGATAATTTGCAAACAACGAGCGCTCTTCTTAATATTAAGGCGAAAATTTTTAACAGTGTACAACAATTTAATAATACATTGACTAGAAATATTATTTCATCATGAGCACAATTACAAACTTTTCTGATAATATTCTTCGTTACGTAGAAGTGATACAGTAAATTTATCATTTCTAGCGTGACTGTGCCACCAAATACTGTCATTCTCAGAGAGTCAGTCACTATACACTTTCTGTATTAGATTTATACATTCCTTAAGTCCCTTTTCGGCCGTATTTGCTATGTCAACACAATGACATCTTCAAAGTGAGAAATTGAGTGCAATTATTATTATTTTCATAATTTATCGTCAATAAAACGTTTGTTCTAAAGAAATACATCTTTACCACACGAACCTTTAGTTTATGAAGAGAAGACTACTGCTCAACAGAATGGGATTTCTGGTTCATTCGTGCAATACGTGCAAAATCAATAGTGCTGCACGTAAATTTTCATTAGTCCAAAGCAACACTTTGTACTCGTCACCCCATTTCTGTTCAGCAAAAACCCCCTAGTATTTCCTGACTCAAAAATAAACATTTCAACCATCTAGTAAATCGTACACCCCAACTCCATTTCAGAGTTCGGAGTTTTGCGGTTAAAACTCCTGGTAATATATCACTGTAAAGAATTTTTTGGAAATTAGCACGAGCATAATTATAAATTACGAACAGTGAAGATATTTATTTCCCTTGAATCCATGATATCCCTTCTACATTCGCCCGAGAAATAGGTTAATGCTTAATAAAAGTACCGTATTTGTATTTTCCATTTCCTAATGGTTGACGTGACATCCAAAATGGCCCCCGAGAACAAGGTCAAGCCAAATGTTCCCTCCAGAGGCTTATTGGAGGCTTTTTAATGGGGAATTTAAGCCTCTTTGGGAAATTTTCAAGCCTCTGATATTTTTTGGGCGAATAAAATGGTAAATTTTCCCTCAAAACGGGAATTTTGATCTTGAAAAGGGAATTTTGATCTTGAAAAGGGAATTTCGATCTTGAAAAGGGAATTTTTGAATTTTCCAAATTTTTTGTATTGTATGGTGGAAATTATTTTTTAAAAATGAGTCATTTTAACAAATTTTGGGCCAAGTTTGTCAAATTTTGAGAAATGTTTTACAATTTCGGCTCATTTTGAAGGTCAGGTCAAGGTCATGAAATATGGCCGCCGTGACGTCAGATAGCGGCCGGTCATTGACCCCACCTCACACTTAAACCATTAACGAGGTGCAGTATGCCCTATCATATACTTTTGCATATCTCAAACCGTTAACAAGAATATTTTTACACGATATTTTCATAGTTTCAGTCTCGGATGGTATTTGTTTTTTTTTATACTTAGACATCATTAGAGACTGTAACAAAATAAAAACAAATCAAGAACATTTGGACTGGAATTTTACATGGGCTGTAGACGGGACCCATCCAGGAATCTGCCTGGAGAAAATTTCGTGAAGCCATGGAAAATCAGAAAATCAGACATTCTGACCCCGATCTTCTGGAATGAGTCCAGTATCTTACCATTTCGCTACCTCGCGCCAACCGGAAAGGATGTTTTTTTTTTTTACCACTCTGAAAATTGTTTGAGCAAGTTTACATGCATTATAAATATACTACATTTGTATAATGTACTCCTCGTTAATTATACAGTTGAAAATTTTCAGGAACGTATTCAATTTTTTTTTTTCACAGTGTTGTTTGCTTAACCCCAGGGCGTCAATGTCTGATCAGGGGTGTATCTGTGTTGGTGAGCTACGCTGGCTGGTGTTTCTGGCGCGTCGTCTCCTATGTATTCTCGTTCACAGGACAACTTGTAAATTTGAGCGGAAAACCTTAAAGGCGCCGTTTGCCCGGACACACACACGGTGCGCAGAGCTTCAGGAAAAACAACGCGACTTCAAAACTACAAGATATCCGAGTGGGGTCTGCTTACGGATATCATTTAAGAGTTCGCTGAGGGTCGAAAAGTATTTTTGATTTCGTATTAAGTTTTTAAACTGTGTTTTTAGAATAGTTAAAATTGCTAAAAGGCTTGTTTATAGAATAATTTTTAGGCGTAAAAAAAAGGTATAGAATCTTGAAAGCACTTGCATTACACTTTTATCTTCATTTCTCCGCCATATGATGCCACGGCTGCCACTCAGATTTCATAGTTGTCCTATGCACGATGAGAAGACTGCGCGCCATTTCAGAACCTAGAAATACCAGCGAGCGTCGAGCTTATCATTCCGCCTCACTAACACAAATACACCCAGACCAGACGGCCCCCTTAAAATTATATTGCGGAGAATCGAAGATTAAGGTGTAATGCAAGGCCCATTGGGTGCTTTAAAAAATCTCTACCGAGCATTTCATGTCTAAAATTTAACTCTGAAAACACGTCTTACAGACTTTTACACTATATTAAAAATACACTTTGAAGACGAAATACGTAAACCAAGCTACCCACCCGGCCTCGATAAATTCCTAAAATATTTTTGTAAGCCGACACCACTCGGATATCTTGAGTAATTTTGAAAACGCGTTTTTTTTTAAGATCTGTACACCACATGTGTGCCCAAGTACGCAGGGGCCTTAATGTATCTCAGCAACAACGAGGTCATCAGAGGCCGCGATTATGGGATCACAATAGCGCGTGGAATGTCTGTAATCGGGCACTCAGTGGTTTGGTGTGTTTGTAATCCAACACAAACGGAGCCACTGTAGTTAACATTAATTTCTGGTTGGATTCCGACAGTTTGACCTTGGCACTACGGCGCTACCGGAGTTTTTAGTTCGCTCAGAGTTTATCATTACTGTCGGTTTTCATTCCAGTGATGCACATTCTGTTTTCCAGCGAGTTATATTCCACGTTGAATAATTGCATAAAGGGATGTAAAAATTCGAAAATACAAATTTTTATTAGCATTCTCACTAATCCCCTAACTGAACGCTGACTTCTCCAGTGTTGCCAGATACTCCGACAGCTGTTCCACGCCGAGTTCTCATGCGCGTCGCGTCTCTCTTGTGTTGCCAGATCTCTCCGTCGGCCTCATCAGCGTCCTCACGGACATCGTGTGGAGGATAACCGTCGCCTGGAACGCTGGCAACGTCGCCTGCAAAGTGATCAGATTCCTGCAGGTGAGTTGTGAAAGAGAGCGTCCTAAATGTAGGCGTGCGAGTGAGACGTAACTTATCATGGAGGGTCTATCAAATACTTTTAATTAGTTCAATTAATCTTAAGACTTACAAAAAAACTTAAATAACTTTGGAATACGAGTTTAAGGCTTGGTTATTTCTATTAGCTCTTATCATCTTTATCTAGAGGATTTTCTAGTAATTTCTCTACGATAGCTCTCTTGCATTCTGTTTTTTTCACAACTTTCGTCACCAAATATAGTATGTCCATAAAGTAATTTCCCAATTATATATATTTTATATTATCAAACTTGAACGTTGTATAGTATTGGTTCAAGGTCACAATTAAGTAATAACTCAAAACAATTTCAGACAAGCGCATGCGCGAGTACTGCTTTGTTGTTTTCTCGCTTGCAGCGCCACCTACGCTACTCCTGAGCGTTAAGCGTTTTGTGTTCTGCAATTTTCTGAGAGTGAATCCTGTAATTTCAGTTGAACGTGCGTTTCGTGTAAAGTTTAATTGTGATCCCCTTTGTGGCAAAAATATCCACCGAGGGTATAGGCAATTGGAAAAGACCGGATGTGTCTGTAAAGGGAAAAGCACGGATGACCAAAACTGTCTGTACAGGATGTTGACCGTGTCAGAGCATCTTACCTGCGTGGTCTTAAGATGTAGGTATGTTCGGAAAGAAAGTCTTGAACTTCAGTTGCCAAAGAGTATGGACACAGAATTGAATAGTCTATTTTCTTCTATTTCTCTAGACTTGTTAACCAAAGTGTGGGAAGAATCGGACTTAAGTTTGGATGTGTGCCGTATAACTAAAAGTGCACATACTGAACATTTGTAAAAAAAAAATAGTCTAATTTAAACTGTTATAATACACCATTGAAACTGGGACTTCTTTTGCGGACATCCTGTATATTGTCTAATTGTTTTCTAAAGTTGGCAAATTGTCACGTTAGTGTTTATAATTACGATCACTCGCCAAATAAAATTTCTTACCAGTTTGGTGGAGAAATTTCTGTTCGACTAACAAATAAATTTACAGGAATAGACATTAATTAGTAGTAATGAAAAGAAAACTAAAATACCAAAATAGTAAATGAGACATACTTAAATTCATATTTTTAAAAAATGTATACTATATCTACATCGTATCTGTATTTTTTTTTTTAGTAATTGATTGAAAAAATATGAAAAAATTATTTTGAATGTTGAAGTGTGTCATTAATTAACATTACAATAAATTTCAGTTCATAACATTTGTTTGGAATAAATTGATGATGAGTTTAATTTTGTTTTAAAATAATTAGGACATAACTAAAAATAAATTGGATGATTCATTAAAATGTTATTTTTTGAATAAAAAAAATATGTGTAGTTAATAGGCTACAGTACGTGATTTTAAGATAGTTTAATTACTCGCCGCATGTCAACTCGTCACGTGATCGTGACGTCACGGCACGCGAGCGCCATCTTGAAGCGTCGGAGGAGAGTAACTTGCGAAACTGCTCACCAGGAGCGCTGCAGTCGTTCCACTGGCCCATCTCGGGAAGCCTTCATTTCACAGACGAGAGAGCCACACCCGAAGTCCCCCGAAGTTCATGCTCGCTTTTTTTTTCGTTCTATCTCATTGTATAAACCGGTGTGGCACTAAATTTTGCGGTCGATTAGGATAGGTTATCTACATTATAAATACTTTAAAACATTGTGGATGGTTGTTTATATTAGGTAAGTATAGCTACATTAAAAATACTGTAAAATAATTTTATGGTTGCTTAGAAAATAACTTTTTAATATGTAGCTATCCAGGGCTAGGAAACAGTTTACATGATTTCACAGTATCTTTAATGTAGCTATCCTAAACAAATCAACCGTCCACAATGTTTTAAAGTATTTATAATGTAGCTAACCTAACCTAATTGACCATTAGTTATCATGAGTTACAATGAACAAAAAAACAACCCCGAATATGCATGATCGGGCGTTTGGCTCTCTCGTCTGTGAAAAGAAGGCTTCCCACTAGTCACTCCCTGGAGGTACCTGTTTAAGGGCGTCCAACAGTTCAGAACAAAATCTTTCAATTTCAGGATACATAGAAACAGTTCTGTATCCCACCAAGAAGTTTACTTTTCTTACATGTAGCTTCAGCAATGTTTGTCTTTTATTTTTCTAGTTCTTACAGCTGAATTTTACTTAACAAATTTCCGAGATAAACACACTGGTAAAGGGTTGCTCAACCCAGTTCTTCACGAAAACAAAGCCCTTCGTTTTATTCTATGGGATAACTTGTGTAGAGTGACAGCTTAATGTCGCTCATGAATCTATCGAAGTAATCAGTGCAAAAGTTCGTGGAATGGACTATACGTCTTATCTTCGGAACAAGTTATCAAGTAAAAAACCTATTTTAAATGTGACAGTTCGTGTTTTATTTACATGCCTTAATGATTATTGTACCCTCAGGAATGGAAAAGTGATATTTATTCGAAATGCAACATTATTTACTTCGCATTTAAATTATTCGGATCAAACCAGGTTATTTTGTTTTGATATTTTAAAAAGGAATTACTTAAATTCAAACAATTTAATAAACTATTTGGAATTTTCGTTAAAGTTTCATAAATGATATTTATGAATATCAAACGAATTTTAAATTATAGCAAAATATCCTACTCAGCAATACATAAAAGCTATGGATCCAGTAAATTTTATCATAAAAAACCATCATATGTAAGCTACATTATACTATTATTAGTGCCATTTTCTTAATTATTTTATAACTTTCAATGGCAACATAAAAAAAGTTTTCAAGCATATCTATAGCCGTTACCCTACTTTGCACTTTTGAAAAAAAAAATCATATCTTATATTATGAATATTTAAAATTTTAAAATTTTGTGAAGCAATTACTTTAAATAACATCCATTGGAATTTATAGCCTATATAAAACTTTAAAAATGTCTATTTCAATATTTTGGAGACATTCCCATAACAGATAAGTAAATACGTTACAAAGTTCCAAAATTTATTGGTCATTGTTATTACCTACATAAAGGCAAAAGTAAAAAATTTCTTCCAGAAAAAGTCAAGTAACATGTTTTTAACATCCAAAATCTTAATTTAAAATTTTTTTCCCGAACAAGTAAACTAAATAATCTATTTCAAATTAACAATAGATTTTACAGTCACAAAATACCAACTCTTTTCTTTATGGCAGATTTCCCAAATGTTAGAATTGGAACCTTTATATTAAACTATTTTGAAAATACATGATGGACATTTATGTTTGTAAAACATATATAGATTAAAATCCCAGTGGGCCGTTTGATTAGTGACTTAGGTTGTCCCTCCTCACTCGCTTGCCCCAAAAAACGCCACGCAATTGATGAGATGGTTCCTATAACAACCCATAACCGACTCCTTTCTTTATATTCTTGATCTGTCTCGTCGTGGTTTTAAAAATACGCAACAACGTAAGAACGCAAGGTGCAAAATGCTCAGCAACCACATTTTACACTGTCGGTTTAAAAACTTCGCAACGCCAGTATTGTTCAACGTCCAACTTTCTTGCGTTTTCGGTTGCGTTTTCGACGACCATTTATTTAAGAGAGAGCGCTCCGGAAACTTTTAGAGACGCAAGCGTTACGTGCACGGAAGAGCACTATGTACAACACGTTTACACTTCTTAGACTTTCCACACAAATCAAATTACTAACAGCTCAAAGAGGAAAGTTGGGTTAAGTTATAGACTTGGTGACATCTTGTGACTTTAGTGCTTTTTTAAACGACTGTGATCTTTCGTTTGTTTCACGTTGCGCTGTTGCGTCGTTGCGTCCCTTGCGTGGTTTAAGAACCCAGCGTTCACGGTCACTGTAACGGCCTCGCTGAGCCCCTGAACGAAATAAATCAAAAGCGAACAATGTTTCGCGTTAAACGTTAAACAATGAGCCGTTGTTGTTGGGGTGCCGCACAGCCTTAAAGAAGCGGAAGCCAGGAAGTCTCGTGTGCTGCGGACCCATAAGCCTCCCGGCCACATACTCCACCGATATGGCTCTCGTTTTATGTGGCGCCAACGCGTGCTGAGTTATCGCTCTCCTCTCCCAACCCCCCTACCCCCCCTCTTCACCCACCCTTGCGTCATCAACCCCCTCCCCCTCTCAACAACCTTTTTCCTCCACCCCCGACCACACCCCCAGGGGACACGGTATTCCGGGAGGAGGAAAAAAGGAACGAACGTACGAGATACTGAGGAGGGAACGATTCGAGGATAAACAGAATCAGAAGAAAAAAAAATTATTTTAACGATGAGATGCCGATAACACTTCTAATGGAGCGATTACCAACTTTTGCACTTGTCAGTTCTTTTTTTTTTTTTAATGGCCCCTTACGCACTGGCCAAACTGACCACCCCGTGCTTATTTCATTGCTACCAAAATAATTCAACACTGTCAAAAATTAAATTCCAAAGTATAATATTTTGCAAAAATACTCAATAAACAACTCCGTTAATACAGACTTCCGTAAATTCTGAACTAAGAGTGTTTGTAAAATTACTTATATTTAAGTTACTACGTTTAAGAAATGTCTTATGATTTCTATATATTTAAAATATTATTATTTTTATATTTGCATTTCTCAACCGAACAGCGCCTCCGATAAGGAAGCTCTTCCCCTTGTTCTCCTAGTATGTCGTCGGTGTCGTCGTATGCAACAGCAATAATAACGGATGTACGCAATTACATTACTTCCAACGCGCCTACATAAGCATACACTTCCCCCCCCCCCCCAATCTAACACCAACTTCTATTCGAACAAAAAGTTGAGCTTTCCTCAATGAGTGTAACATTTTTAAACGTTTTGCTTTATAACACACACAGAAATTTTCCATGTGCTTGCTTTGTTCTTTTTTCGAGTTTTATGTGTTATAACTGGCTCTTAAATAAAATTAAGGACAGAAAAATAATCATCATGGCGTGTAACACTGAGCATTAACATGGGGTTTGTCCCGTTCCTGGTCGTATACTTATTTTAACGTTAAAAACTAAATTTACACTGCATCCGAAATGTTTAATGAAAACAATTTTCATGATAAAATGCCTAAATTTACATTGTAAATTTTTGCGCAGAAACGGAAATTAAATCAAAACAATTATAGAAATGAAACTCTTTAGGTTTAAAAATAATACTGCTAGCTTTTTCATGATATTTTTTGAGTTTTATTTAAAAATAGTATCACTTGGATTACATTTCATAAATTCAATCATTCAAGAATATATATGACCTCACCTCGAATTCGATATTACGTGAAACTATTTATATACATACACACATATACATATATACATATATATATACATGTGGAGATACCGAGGGGTGCCACGGTTTTATGTATCGATCCTAGCTCGTAAACGAATACGATCTTAACTGAGAACGGAAACTCAATGAGTCAACCATATACTAGACCGCGTGGCCTTAATATACAAAATTTAATAGGCTAACTGGTCCTGAAAAAAAAATCATGTAAAATTATAGATATTTGTGAATTTGTACATTTACATAAATGTAAAAACGTGTTCGCAGTAATACTGAGTTCGGATTCTTGCCCGAAAATTTATGCTTTGTGTTTCCCAGTAGTTAAGTTACTTGGGAAATGTTTCATCAATATCTTTTCTATTATTACCTGCCCATATTGTTAAGCAAAATTAAAACAAAAAAGTCCAGTTGAATATTATTTATTTTCCTAAGGTTTAAATAGTGTATCTTTATGAAACATCAATCAAAATGTACAGTTAGGCCTATGTGCCAATTTTCGTAAGCGCGACAAGAAATATTCGGCATTGTTTCCAAAAACGTATTTCATGTATGAAAAAGTAACCACAGACACGTGTTGTACAATTTTAATTATCTTTATCGTAGTGTTTTAAACGATTTCTTAGCTAAAAGTTTCCTTATGAATCTTTTGCAAAAGTACAAATTTTTGTGTAGAACGACTTATTTAACAACAGGAAAGGTAGAAATCTTCTGTCACGGCGTAATAGCTGACGCGTTGCTGAGATTATAAAAACTCGAACAACTTTATATGTCCAAGTTTCCCTACAGCAAGTTGTTTGATATTTTGTGAATAGACCACTGTCATATAGGTCTAGAGCATTTGAATATGTTCTCACTGTAATTTATTTTCTAAATGAGACAAAGATTTCATGTAAAATAACAGATATGTGTAAATTCGTACATTGACATGAACATAACTGCATCAATTCAAATTAGTGTTCGCGGAAAAACTGAGTTGGGATTCTTAACCCAGCATTATTGCTTTGTGTTTCTCCAGAATTTTCAATAGTTAAAGTTATTTATAAACCGTTCCCTGAATAACTTCCCAGTATTAACTGCGCACGTAAAAATAAGCATAATAAAACAAAATAAAGTCTAATTATCGAATATTCAAATAACTTTTGGATGCTTAAAAAATGCTTTAATGAAACTTCAATTAAAATTTACCATTATGCGCCATGTTACGTAAGAAGTGTTACCATCGCGAAAAAGGTATTTAATAAATGAAAAAAAAACATAGCCATGTGTTGTACAAAACAACAATATATTTCTGTAGTATTAAAAACTATTTCTTGGAAAATGTTTTCCAAATGAACCTTTTGCTTTTAAAGAAGAGAAATATATTTTTTTCCTATGTACGTCAAACTAGTCAGTGGGTTTATAACAAGATAACGTGCGTGTTTGCTGGATAATCATTTGTAAACAATTGAAAACATCTATTAAAAAATCGATGGTGATGACTGAATAACGACAAATCGTAATAGCTAACGATGGTCTCACGCGCAAAAGATGTAATCGGTCTGCAACATGTTATAATTCTCTTGTGCGAACAAGCAAAGATCGTGGACATTGCTTGTCAGCCTTTACTGTACATGCAGCAGGTTTCTTTATCAACTTTTTTTTTTTACAATTTCATAGTTTCTGAGAAAAGTACCGGTTAATGGATGGTTTGGTTTACCTTGTTCTTTTGGGGAGGAGGAAAAAAAATACTTTATTTAATTTTATGGAATAATAAGCGTGAACCGATAGCTTAATGAGTGACATGAATCCGTATAAAAAAAATTCAGCTGTTCGTTGGATGGATTAGTTCTAGTTGTTGGAAAGAAGAAAAAAAGAAAACAAAGTATTTAATTCTTTATTTAGTGAAATGATTACTGTGTAATTACAACTGAATGTGACACATGAAAATGGCAAATATATATATATATAAGTAGGGCCATGCATATTTCGCGAAAAGATTTAGAGACTTTTTGAAAGTTAAAACACTGTACCATCGTCTGTGTTTCATGATTCGTCGAGTTTATTCCAACTACATGTCGATTGTTACTGCACCAATCACAGTAATTCAGTGCGGAAGCAAACGCGTCCTGAGTGGCTCGGTCAAATAATGCAGCAACTCTCTCGCAGACGGCCGCCAATCACAAGGAAGAAGCCACTGGCGCGGGTATGCCTTGTTGCATTCTAATACGCGTTCAGGGTTTTTTTTTTTTTTTTTTCGCGAAAAAGTGCCTGCCCCTATATATAAGGCCCTCTCTTTCGTGGAACAGACTATATAAGCGGTCTGTCAGCCATAGACGCGGGGGGTCGAGCAGACAAACAATCTCCACGTCGTTACTCGCGGTGTTGTAAGGGGCACAAGGGGGGGGGGGGGCGGGGGGCATAGGCGGGCGACCTCCTCCGATGCTTCCGGTGCCGAAGGCACTGTCGGCCGCCGCGGCCATCTTGAATTGCTCCCCGCGGAACGTTAATTAACTGGCCGGAGGGTCCTGGCGCGGGAATCTGGGGTCCGCTCCTCCATCTTCCGCTACTCCCCCCCCCCCCCTTCCCTTTTCCCGCTAACCTTAAAGGCCCTGTCGCACTGTATATTTGTTCGCCAGCTATACTTGGCGTAAAAATTTGAATTTGGACGGGGTAGCACTTGAGAAAAAAATAACTTCCCTTTTTGTTTTCTCTCTATCAAATACTTCATGAGATATGGTTTGCATTTATATTGGCCAGTTATTTTGGCTGTCAAAATCCTCTCAAATTTGAGGATTTCGAAAGGCCAAATAAAGTTAAATAAAATTTTCTGAAAGAAATTCCAACAATTTTTTTTTTGTGAAGAAGCAAGTTGTAGTTAAACCTAAAAGGTTTTAGTCCTGATTTCCAGTTGATTCTCATTATTTGTTCAGCCAAAAAAAAAAAACACGTTAAAAATGTAACTTTGGCGGCTAATTATGCCATTTTTTTAATTTCGCGGGAGTATACATGTTTACCAGTGTTAACTAAAATATAAAAATATAAAATATAAACTTGGAGGCACCCCCTTAAATGCAATTTCTTTACGAAGAAGGCATCGAGATAACATCGTATCGGTGGTGCCACAATTTTTTTTATGTTCAAATGATTTTCCGCGTAGCTTTGTGTTAAAACATTGTATCACTGTCTGTCTACTGACAGTACGCCATTCACAGCCATCCAGTGCGGAAGCAAACGTGTCCTGAATAGGACAATATCTTATCTTTCAAAAACCCGCTAGTTACAAGGAAACAATCTAGCGCGGGCTTATCTTATCGCTGTCTGACGAACGAAGACTTTTTTTTTTCCTTCACTTAAGACACGAAATTCTCGCAGGATTATTTCGGTCGCAAGGCAGACCGCAAAAATGTACGAATTTTGAATTACTTTGATGATTGTATCACAATTCTCTCGACCCCTCCCTCTTTACGACGGTGGGCCAATCGACGACCAGACAGCAGCAGAGAGGCCGAGTCACATGTTCCCGCTCAAAAAAGAGGGGTTCCTTTAGGTTCATCACTCGGGTGATGAATCAGCCAGTAGGGATGCATATGTGGGTAGAGCAGAGACGCAAATCTGTATGATTCGCGAGGTGAGGACATGGCTCTAAAGTTTCGTGTGAGGGTTTTAACCGACACAATTCGTGTCTGGATTTTTGGCCTACATGCATGTAATAGGAAGGAAACTTTAAAATATATAGAAAGTTTTCCGTAAGACATAGACTATGTAAAATTCGCGATTTCAAATCCCTAAAGGATAGACTCCATAATCCTCTATGAACTCGTGCAAATTACATCTGCTGATTGGTTACCGACTCTTAACACCTGTCCTGTTGACTGGAATGATCGTGATTCGCTAATTCTTCTGTTAAAGATTTTTCATTGGCCCAGAGTCCTTCAGATAAACTGTGGGCCCAATCACTGAAGCAAAATAATGTCAAAGGTATTTTATTTGGACTCTATCCTATCGCGAAATGAATCCGCGAATTTTACAGGTCTCTATAGAACTAGTTTTTGACATAAAACCTGTTTCACTATCACGCTTTTGCAAGAGATAGTGGGACCCTCAGCGAGGGTGTTTTCTTAGTTCTAGGGGGGAGCTCGGGTCCCCTCATGCAATCCCCCCCCCCGGCCCCACTCGTGGGTTGAGTAGGTATACTTAGGACTGTGAATTTTGGCCTGGCACAAACATGAATCCACAAGAGCTCCGGGTCCCTACAAATGCTTCCACGTATCAGCCGTAGCTTTTGCACGGGAAACTGCTTGAATTGTAGCGGAGGAGGGATGGTGTGTTTCACAACACGCCTTTACTGCAAAAATAAAAAATTATAATAATAAAAATACTGGACTGTTTTTTTAATTACGCGACGGCGTGCGACGAAAGCCGGGACCCCGAGTGTTCTATTTAGGGAACGTGATGCGGTAACACGGAAACACATTCCCACGGCTATGAATAAACCTCGCTCCAGCTGAAAGCACGTGCCGGCTCCGGGGCCCCGCTGCATAATCCCGCCATTGTTCACGGTCCCTCGACAGACACGTGAAGTGACGTGACGGAATGGGCAGGTGGGCCCACGTGAGCGAGGAATGCTGTCCTCCGGCCTCTCTTCAAATAATGCCGGTCGCGCGCCCTGCATATTCAGTGCTGTGCCCACGCAGCAGAAGGAAAAAAAAAATTCCCTGTACTTTCACAAAAAAAAATATATTCCCTTTAGGCACTCATTGTAAAGAAATCATATGTAAATACTACAAGCAATTGAATGTAACTTAAACAGGAAAAAAAATCCCTGTACTTTCACAAAAAAAATATATTCCCTTTAGGCACTCATTGTAAAGAAATCATATGTAATACTACAAGCAATTGAATGTAAATTAAACGGATGTTTTTTTTGCATATATGAAATAACGTTTTTTGAGACACTACTCAGTATTTCTTACGAAAATTAAAGCATTATTTTGTATTTACATTGAAGTTTCATTAAAGTATTTTTTTTAAACCATGGGAAATAATATAGAATATTCACCAATTTGATTTTACTTTTCGCGCAGTTAATACTGGAAAGCTATTTCAGGAAACGTTTTATAAATAAATTTAACCATTGGAGGTACTGGGACAACACAAAGAATAAATTCCCTGGTTGTATTTCATGTAAATGTACAAATTTACCAATATTTGTCATTCTACATGAGTATTTCCGTTCGATTCACAAAAAAACAAAATTCACAGCGTGTACTGGAAGATTACGAATAGTTCCGGGAACAAGAGATATTTTATAACGTGAAGTGTTGTGGCATTACTTTAACGATATATTACTAACACTTCGTGGGAGTCGAACCCTGAAATTTTTAATTATGATTCTACGCACTTAACCACTGAGCTAAACTGAAAAGTAATTTAAACTTCGGCGAAATGTGAAATATTAATCATTAGTAATGATGTCATCATGAGATTACAACATATTTTTTAAGTTAAAATTTTTTTTTACTATTAAATTTTAGGAACTGTATTCCTGGATAACTTTGCTGTTAATAAGATCTATTTTGGCACGCCGAGCTTCGTACGTCCCTCAGTGTTTGCGAAAGCGAACAAACAAATTAATGCCTCCACACGTGGACGGCTTGTTGCTGCAGCAGATACGCGCATGCGCGCTAGACTTCAACCTGTTGAACTTCCGTGACACGGTGCGCGCGCAGGTTTATTACATTTCCGTTGCATACTGAAAATTCAAACTTAAAACGCCCATAAAGAAGAATTATTTTTTTTTAAATGTTCTTGCACTCATTTTCTCTTTATAAATAAAATATTCGTAATTTTGTCGAATAAGAATCATTTTTTAAATACCTTCTACTACGTTTAGCCAGACGTGAAACATATGCACGCGTACCTTGAAGAATGTCGACATATCACGAAACTGAAACAATGCTAGTGTTTGAATATACAATATACTGCTAGTCTCTAAATATTCACGGAAAATATGTGCCTCAACAGACACCATAGCTCCAATTTAGAACACACGCAAAAATCCTTTCGCATTTCTGTATCCATCAGATTTACGATCTTTTTAGAGTGTATAGTATTCGTTTATTAATCACTGAATTGACCCCTTTACTCTACGAATAATTTGAAATTATTTTTTTTTACTGTTTAACAACATTTCATGAATAACGCAAAAAAAATTTCCCAGGCTCTTGCTTACATTGTTCCGCTCCAGTGTTAACTGAAAAGAACTTGATTGGTTAAAATATAGAGATATGTCATCAATTATTTCACTAGCTAGTTTCAAAACCCTGTCGTACAATGAATTCATGTACGGCATGATGTGAGCTGAGATTGAAAAAAGGAAAAACTGTGCGTGTTACTGTTTCTTCAAACAATTCTGCCATTTGGAACACTCAAAAATTTGAACGAAATATTAAATTCATAACAGATAGCGCTATCTATGCGGGAAATGCAGGGACTGTCACAACAACGCTCTTTGCGCTGCTGGTTGAATGAGGAGGAACGTGAGTGTGCTGGTAGCAAATATAAATTTCAAGGCATTCACAGCTGAGCGTATAGGATACTTATACCTATTTTCTGAAACAAGCGCATGCGCACACTCTTTGTCTTATTCTTTCGTTCACCTATCTCTTTCGGTTCTATTTTTTTGTGGGAGACAAATTAGGTATTGCTTAAAATGGAGAAATAAAACAAGCCCATCAACGTATGTAGCATAGTGCTTGCTCTCTTTACATCTCTTTGGCTAAGTACCTATTCTCTGTCTACGCGTCAGCAATGTTTCACGAAAAAGTTTCATTAAATTTCGGCCATTAAATTTTACAATCATCGCGCCATAAAGTAGTTTTACTTAAATAAAAATAAAAAAAATCACACACACAGATACACAAAAAATATTTGTGCACTATGTCTGCTGGCTTTCATTTTTTTTCTCTCCGGAACACGCCAGCCGAAAACAATGTTTCACTTACGGCCGAAATCAGGCAGCCCGCTAGATCGTGCTTTGAAGCTAAACACTGTTCGCGTATGCGAAAAAAAAAATTCATCGCCGTATGGGTTAATTACGTCGCTGCGATGTAATCGCAGGGGGCCGTAAACAACCCCGCGTAGCCACGTGCTGGAGACTTTAATGCGGCAATTGAAATTATAATGAGCGTCGAGTTTGGGTAAAGGAAGGGTTTGTGGGGGGGGGGGGAGGGTCGTTAGGGGGGAAGGGAGAGGGATTAATTTGTTGATGCGCGCCCGTTGCTTGCTCATCTGACATTCCAGAAGCGATTATAGCTTGGTGACAAGCGCCCCTAGTTATCAGGGGGGCAGGAAGGTAGGGGTGGTCACCCACACCTTCTCCTGGAGGGGGTTGGCTTCGTTCCCGTCGATGGGAGAGGGGATGAAGGGTGGAAATCTCGCGCGACCCACCAGGGGATAATCAGCGGGGGTGGCACCCCGCGACTGGGAGGAGGGGGGGAGGTGTGCAAACAGGCGGGTTGATAAGGGATGCGCGCCCTTCTCGGCTAAGAGCGATCAATCCTAAAAGGGGCAACAGCCGGTTTGACGCTCTTGCGTGAGACAACGCAACCCGGGACCCCACACATAACTTATAAACACACAACTCTGAACAACACAACTTAGTAACTTCACAGCTCGAAACACACACACGCTTATAACTATCACAACTTATAAACACACAGCTTAGGTTTTTCATTGCTTAGAAACACGTAACATAAAAAATATACAACGCTGAACTACATAGCTTAGAAACACACAACTTAGAAGTCAACTTAGAAACACAACGCCTAACCACACCACAAAACTTAGAAACGTTTTAACTTAGAAAATCGTAACTTAGAACAATCATAACTTAGAAATTTCTATCTTGTGTGTTTCTAAGTTGTGTGTTTCTAACTTGTGTATTTCTAAGTTATGACGGCAACCCTCGTAAAGGAGAAACAACAGGTTTCAAGCTCTGGTTTGTGACAATGCAACCACCTCTCCCTTCACCGGCTTCATGAAAGGCTGCAAAATTTTAAAAAAAAATTCACCATCAATTCATGAAGAGATGTTAACTTACTACAAACAACGCCAGAAACCTTTGTAAATACACGGGAACCAAGTTTTCTTATTTTAAGGGCCCAACCTACCACGGGCACACACGCGGTGGGCAGAGATTCAGATAAAAACAAGCGTTTCGTAAACTAAAGATATCCGAGTGGCGTCTGTTTTTGATTAGCATCTATAGAGTGTTGTATTTGTAAGCGAGTAATAATGGCTAAAAGGCGTGTTTTAAGAATAATTTGAACAACGAAACATTCGATATAGATTTTTGAAAACGCTCAGTGGGCTTGCATTACACCTTGATCTTCATTTCTCCGCCATATACTGTTATGGTTATCACTCAGATCACATAGTTGCACGGTGATAAGACAGTGCGCCACTTCAGAGCCTTGCTTTTAGGACGGTATTCCAAGTCTTCCCGGTAAGGTAAGCGAATAAGCATTGCCTTGTTGGGATACAACCGTAACAAAATTCGCGGGCCGTATTCCAGAACTTCTCCAAACCAAATCCCAATAAGGGAACGGATAGGCAGCCGTTTCAATAAACGGTGCTCTGCGCGAAGCTAGAAACTGATTCCAACGCATTCTAGTGGATGTTTCGAAACCATCGATACAATTGTTACGGCAAAAATACTTGAGATAGTAGCGCCATCGCACAAAAATAGAACGGCCTTTCTAATATTTTCAAGTACTTTAATAGTTGCGATTATTTCTCGTTATGACCATTGAAGCGTACAAAATAAATGTATTCCAGGATATTTTAAGTATGCTTATATATTTAAAGTTGATAATTATATTAAAAAAAGGTTAGTAATTTTGTGTTTTATGTATAAAATATATGTTTGTATGCCCGAAAAATTTGTGGCAGATTTATTTTTTGTATTTACGCCCTTTGTAATTTTTATATCATATACTTCTTTTCAGGTCACTTAATTTCTTGCTACTAAAATTATAGGTAAAAAGTATATATGACTTAATATAGATAGATACCTTAATATCATTTTTGTTAACTATTTTTATCATATGGTATATATGAAATAAATTTTTATTTGCACAATATTAAAATAAATGTTTTTAGTATAAATATTTGTGTGTATTAAATTTAAGTGTTGTAATAAACATTTTCCAACGGGCGCCTTAAGCCCTTTCAACCTCCTTGTTGAATATGACAGAGAATATAGGTACATGTGAAAGGTCCAAGGATGTATGATTTCCTTAGTGATAATTCTTTGGTTTTTGATGACTAAGTTCATAAAGTGCATAAAAAGAGAGAACTGCAAAGAAAAGCAATACTTCGAGAAACTTTTTACTCCGTGTTAGTGCCATTACATTGCCCGTTTATGGGAGCGAACTCAAATAAATTTCCAAAGTGCACATAACTAGTCGGACCTGGGAAGAAATGCAAAACTGTCTCCTAAATATCCCTCTTAATGACTTGTGTGGACTAGTTTGTCTAAACGAACAATATATCCAGAATTTGTGTGTAATATGTTAGATGGTTGATTTTTAATAGTTCTGTGCAAAGTATGAATCGTAACTAGCAGGTGATATGATTTTATTGATTTCCACAAAGAATATGCTTACAAATAAGGTGTTAGTATTCAGCCCTTGACCTAAATTTATCTTTTGCTGTAGTCATTAAAAAACAGGTTTAATTTTTTGTTCAAGAAACACATTGTTTCCTATTATTGGCAAGGACTGGAATTCATCACAGTTAAATATGTAGGAATTATACGTTCAACACGTTGGAAAATCGAAGCAAAAATTTCGACCATCTGGATGAATTTAGTCCTTCCAAAATTTGGCCAAAGTATTCTATAAAGATATTTCTTTGATGCTAGAAATAGAGTAACTCGGATTTCGCGCCAATGTAAAAAATTTCGAAGTGCTTCGGCGCTCATTGAAACAATCGTTCATTATCTCATCTCACTTTGGACTAGCTGGCTGAATTGATGCTGCCATGTTGGAATCAGTACAACATTTAAATTCTCCAAGATCAATTATCCCCTGCATCAGATCACAAATGCAGGCCTATATTGTTAAAAAAAACACTTAACAGATAATACTATAAAGTTTCCGCACACATAAGAAGTTATATTTCTATTGCGTTACTAAAATATTAACCTGAAAAATTTTAAAACACATATTATAACACAAACCTTGCAGGAAAGTAAATTAGAGCGTTGTCTAGAGGATAATGATGTAGTTTTCAGGTACCAAAATAATGTAAAAAAAACGGATAAAAAAATATTTTTTACCTTGGAGGCATTACTTTTCAATCAAGCATTGTATTATCTTGGAGGGTTTCTGCAGTGGAGTTAGGAATTGTCAGGAGTCTAGAAGTCCTTGTTAGTTTCGACATTGCCATATTGTTCCGACCGAAGCATTGCAAAAATGGTTCTTGAACACGTCTGATGGTTAGCAAGTATGAATTAGAATCTCCGTCGCTAAAAAAAAAAAAAAAAAAAAAAACTCTTTTTCATAAAACAGTGATTTGTAATATCTAACCTCGGTAACGAGCAAATTAATTTATGTTGAAAACACACTTACAATACATAATAAGAAACTCAAGACACAAAATTTAAAGTAGGTCTCTCTAAAATAATGCCGAGCGGGATAAACTCACGGAAAATTGTGTTTTCAACTACATTTCTGGACGCGAATCGCACGTAGTTTCCGCACCCGCCACTGCGAATATCGAATCATTCCATCAGCAGAGCGAAATTTTAAAACTATTTAATGAAAACGGCTCCGATGAAAGCGAAAAGAACACTTGAAACGATACTAAAGGAATTTCTTTTAAAATGCTGTCCATTTGTTTGTATGAATTAATCAAACAGTGTAACACCGCAAAGTCTCCCCTTTGTGTTTGTGAACAACTTTGGTTCGCGCCATCCACCACGGATGGCAGCACCGTGGTTGTCACACATTTCCGTTCCTTGGAAATTCCGGCGCAATCAACGGAATTACTCCCACCAAATTCCGTGTGCCGAGCACTGAGTGGTATAAAAAAAAATTAGTCATTTGTAAATGTTTCCACTATGCAGATACTATATTTCAGATAGTGTTTTGGGCAACAGTTAGCTGAAGAAGGAAGGTGGGGGGAAAAAATAGTGCGTGGAGTCCCTCCACGCGGAATAAGTGAAACTTCGTAATGTGGAAATGAAAATAGGAAGGGGTAGAAATGGATTTTTAGTGAAATCATATGGTTTCTTTAAGACAAACTTTATTAACATTGCTTACAATTCACAATTGATCGCATCTTTTAATTATCATTTTCAAGTGGAGAAATATCCAAATCTATAAAATTTACAATGGGATTATGATAACTAAAAACAGGTACGAAATGTTTGAGTTCTATTTTTTCAATATTTCTTGCAAAAACTGCATCAATGGTAGTTCCCCCTTTGGTTTTCACGACGCTCACACTGTTTACTTCGCTGCATAGTTAGAATACCACGCGCATGTGCTTGGAATATTGGTCGCTACTCGTTGCTAACGCTCGCACTGGCCTGTAGCAGGTATACTACGCGCATGCGTTTTGAGTGCCACGCATTCACTCTCGCTCTGTCTCTTTCTATTCCCCCTCCCCAGGAGCGTTGAACGTTTAACTCAACAGTGCTTTCATACCCCCTCCATGGTAGCGTTGAACATTTGACGCAACCTTGTTGGAAGTCGCATTAGAAGTTTCACTTCAAAAAAGGGTTTGTCACAGTTCCCGTGCAATCTTTCAAACATGGCCGCCCTCTTGTTCCCGGCAAAGACGTCATGTTGTTCTGCGCGCTGTTCGCAGGCGGTGGTGACGTACCTACTCGTCGACGTACGTGCTCAATCTTTCAAACATGGCCGCCCTCTTGTTTCCGGCACAGACGTCATGTTGTTCTGCGCGCTGTTCGCAGGCGGTGGTGACGTACTCGTCGACGTACGTGCTCAATCTTTCAAACATGGCCGCCCTCTTGTTCCCGGCACAGACGTCATGTTGTTCTGCGCGCTGTTCGCAGGCGGTGGTGACGTACTCGTCGACGTACGTGCTCAATCTTTCAAACACGGCCGCCCTCTTGTTCCCGGCACAGACGTCATGTTGTACTGCACGCTGTTCGCAGGCGGTGGTGACGTACTCGTCGACGTACGTGCTCAATCTTTCAAACACGGCCGCCCTCTTGTTCCCGACACAGACGTCATGTTGTTCTGCGCGCTGTTCGCAGGCGGTGGTGACGTACTCGTCGACGTACGTGCTCAATTTTTCAAACACGGCCGCCCTCCTGTTCCCGGCACAGACGTCATGTTGTTCTGCGCGCTGTTCGCAGGCGGTGGTGACGTACCTACTCGTCGACGTACGTGCTCAATCTTTCAAACACGGCCGCCCTCTTGTTCCCGGCACAGACGTCATGTTGTTCTGCGTGCTGTTCGCAGGCGGTGGTGACGTACTCGTCGACGTACGTGCTCAATCTTTCAAACACGGCCGCCCTCTTGTTCCCGGCCCAGACGTCATGTTGTTCTGCGCGCTGTTCACAGGCGGTGGTGACGTACTCGTCGACGTACGTGCTCAATCTTTTAAACACGGCCGCCCTCTTGTTCCCGGCAAAGACGTCATGTTGTTCTGCGCGCTGTTCGCAGGCGGTGGTGACGTACTCGTCGACGTACGTGCTCAATTTTTCAAACATGGCCGCCCTCTTGTTCCCGGCACAGACGTCATGTTTTTCTGCGCGCTGTTCGCAGGCGGTGGTGACGTACTCGTCGACGTACGTGCTCAATCTTTCAAACACGGCCGCCCTCTTGTTCCCGGCACAGACGTCATGTTGTTCTGCGCGCTGTTCGCAGGCGGTGGTGACGTACTCGTCGACGTACGTGCTCGTCGCGCTGAGCATCGACCGCTACGATGCCATCACCCACCCCATGAACTTCACTGGAAGCTGTGAGTACCGACCAGCACGGCAGGCCGGAGGGACGTCTCTCCGTCCGTCTTATCTCATCCCTGCGTGAACATGTTGTCCCCAGAACTCAGCGTCAAGCTGAGAACAGTTTGACAAACCATAAACAATTTTTTGACGTGACAGCGTCTAATAAATCGATGAACGCCGGCTGCACGCACGAAAAAGTGTCCCGTTACGCACATTGTCCCATTTCGCTGTGTCCCTTTACGCTCATTTTATATTGCTCTTTGCTAACCTGAACCTCCTAGCATTGCGACCGAGTCCGTGGCGTAATTCTGTTTTCATGCATTTCAATGTAACATTTTCATTGCTCTTTGCTAACCTGTTCCTCCTAACATTGCTGCAGAGTCCGTGGCGCAAGTATATTATTTTGACTGCATCATGCATCTTGCATCATGTATAAAAGTTATAGTTAAAATAATCTGTTCGTTACAGTAATAAACATATTTGAATTAATAAGTGCAAATAAAATTACATTTATCAATTAAATTGTAGATTTCACTTCACTCCTTTTTATCCATACAAAATAGTGATAATTCAATAAAAATAATACAATTTTATTCATAAAAGTATGCAATCATTTCATCAATGTTTTGTTATGACGTTGTCACGTTTAACTATCGTCCGTAAACCGACTTTACAGGCGACCAATTTTTTAAAGGAAACCCCGTTCTAAAGGGTACGTTAAATGTGCTCTTCAATCAGGTGCAAAAACTTTATTACGGTTCTGCAAAACCAAATTCTCGTCGTCTGGTTCCAAAAAGTGTTCACTTCTCTGTGCATACACGTGAAACCTCAGGATTCCTGCTTAATGCATGTCAACCCAGCACATTTACAGTACTGTCTTCATGTTACGAATCGTCGTGGGAAAAATTCAGTTGACATGTGTCAAAGTCAAAAAAATATGTAAGAACTAACTTAAGTACCCGGCGCGGCGTTGCCCGGGCCAAACACATAATAACATAGTGAACATCACTGCCGAGTTTCAAGCCTGTAGGACACAAGCTTGAATGAAAGGGAAAATTTTGATTTAAAGCCCCACTGATTGCACAATCTCTGTGCATGACTACGCATCAGCAATACCGGGACGTCAATTTTCAGCTTCATTTTGTTTGAAGGCAGGTAACCCCTAGGCAAGACGTGACGGACGCACCAAACGATAGCGAGTTACAAATTCAAAGCAACGTCATCTATTGACGAAGTTCCAAACTAAACTGCTATAAGCGCATTTATTTCGCTAGCAGCCGCGAACTTCACTAAGGGGGTAGGTTTCGCCAAGGAGAAGGATAGGAAGTAGACAAATCTTACTAGATGACCGTGTAGTGGACATATAGAAATGACACAAACTCACTGTGTGTCTATAACCTACCTCCTATGTTTTTTCTATTATAAAACTGAATTCACCCCTTTTTTTACTCCCTTAAGGATGGAATTTTATAATTATATGTAGTCTATGTCACTCTCAGGCCCATAAAATATCTATATGCAAAAAAATTATGTCAATACGTTGCTCCGTTGCTGCGTGAAAGGACAAACAGGCAACACAATTACGCATTTATAATATTAGTTGGGATTTGTGAGTTCCACAATTTACATATAACTATTTACTGTCTCAATTTAACCTAACAACGTATTCCCGGAACCTTTTTACGATTAACACATGTACAAAATCACAATCGCCAAAAAAATATCTGCATATTCCACGTTTTCTTAAGCTTTTTGGAGTTTAAAAAGAAAAATCGTAAACTTTAGGCCATAAAAACTTAATAAATGTATGTTACATTTGTTTGTAAACACTTCTGAATTGAAATTGTGATCCCTGACCGTCAGCCTGAAGATCCGGTTCAACGTATACCTCACAAGATATACGATCACCGTTCAAAGCACGACCGTGCAACAGAAAAATGTCACGATCCAGGTTCAAAGAATTTTCTGAACTAGGATCACGTATGAACCGCAATGGTGAAATCAGCCGTTAAGACAAATATAAAATATAAACCATGCCTTACCCGGGACTCGAATCGAAAGTTGGCGGGTATTCCCACTGCGATTGTGTTTCGGTTCCCTGTGGCCCCGAAAAAAGTTAAACTGTTGCCGCTATGTTAAGAACCTTTTTTAAAAACCACGCGGTACTGTTTGAGCTTATTGCAATTTCTAAATCGCATCGAATCTTGCAAAAAATATATATGATCAGGCTCACATTAAATTACTTTTCATGTCAATTTCTACGAAATTTAGCGTTCTTAAATCTGCACAGTAATAAAGGATATTTATCTAATATAAAAAAGTAACAGACATTTTCAAGCGTGTTCAATTGTTTTTTTATAATTGCAACAGCTTCTTCTTTCTGTCGGTAAAATTTTCTGCAAAAATGCCAGCTGAATACATCACTTAAGCTGCTAAACAAACTGGTTTCAGTTTTACTTATACCATTCCTTAAAAGGAAAAGCCCCATCCCATATAAGTATATGAGTTTTTCGTTCTAATTATTTTTTAGATAATTTTTAAATTATTTCCTTTCTTAATTATTGTAGTTTTAACGTAGGTACTTAATATGTTTGTAACCACCCAAGAGAATATAACTATATATAATATGTAACTTCATTTGGGTGACGTCAAAGTTTAAAATATTGACATAGCTAAAAAGTATTGTTCTCCAAAAATTTCTTAAGCTTTGTTCTATACTATTTCAAACCAAGAATTTCAACACACTTTCTCTAATACCTATCCGTTAAAGAGTCAAAATTGGTAATATGGAAATTTTGTATCAGTCCCATATAAATTATGTCAATAAACTTTTTCACAATTCTTATTTAGGTGTAAGGTATATCTGATAAATTGAGAAAAATTAATATTCGTGTCACTTACTACTGGTTTCGTAGTCAATTCAATTTCACCTGGGAAGTTATTTACGCTGATTGGTCGAAGACTACTTACTACAACCAGTGTGGACTCTGCTGGCTTTATAATTAAGAATTTTAATGGCTCAGTTTTCGTTAACGAACCGGCGTTTCTAATCAATATTTTCTTAAACAAACTATTAAATAGTTTTTATGTATATAGCGTAACGAGCTACTGGTGTTAGCGTCTATAAAACTCTCTGTCGCGGGGAAATGAAAACTTGAACTATTTTACTATCCACTTAACGTTCAACCAATTAATACGCCTAGTTTTTCTGACCTAATAGCAAGTTTTCAAGTTTTTTATACACTCGTTAAGGTGTAATTGTGAAATGCACATGGTACTTAAAACTTGATTACTTCGTAATTCAGGTCGTCGCGTACTTAATTTGTGGCTTCAGAAGATCAAGTTACGATGGTATATATACGACGTTATTTAAAAATCTATAAAGCAGCAACAAATTAACTGTGTGTGTTCTATCAAGTTTTTACACGTTTTTCACGTTGTACAAAACAAAAGTTTTATAGCTTAGCAGAAACTTACTAAGCATTTTTCTGTCAATTTATATATGACTTAAAAATTAAAAATTCTTACCATGTCTTGTTAGTGGCAACATCTGAAACATCAAAATAAAAAATCTCGATTGAAAATATTATGGTTTTAATTAAATACTATATTTGACACGTTGTGTGTGAACATATTTTGGTAATTTTTTAATTTCCCAGTTAAGAGTAAAGCATTTATTTAATTTGTGAAAAATATATCTTATTTTTATAAAAAAAAAATCAGTTTTCAAGATTATCAGTAATTTCGAAGAAGTCATTACCATACTCCATCTATGGACACAATAACTGCCGTAGTTTCGCACAAATTTCTTCCAGATTGATAAATAAAATAAATAAATAGAACATCTCTGTATATTTAGTTATCGTACAAAGCATTAGTTTTGAAAAGAAAGTGAAAAAAGATAAAAAAAAACTCTCTTTAACTCCCTTAATAAGACAAATATTGCGTCCGTTTCAGGTGAAATCTTAATAGTAGAACCAAAGACCTTTTTAGCTATCAAATTCGAAAAATTTGTTGTTGTTGATGTGGCATCAGAGTGCATGAAGACTTCAAATACTGCAAATATATATATATATATATATATATATATATATATATATATATATACATACATATATATACACTGCAGTTTAGAAGGAAAGTTTCTGATACTGTTTTTGTAATAAATTGTTTTATAAATGTTTACCGCAGCACTGAAATACTAAACAAAATTGGTCTTCGAGTTCCTTCATTCAAACATAGATCAATACGACCTTTTCGAACGTATCAAATAAAAAATTAGCTATCAAAACGGTGTACTGATAATTGTAATGATATTTTGAAAGATTTAGACCCTTTCAAAAGGGCAGAAATCTCAATGAAAGACATTTTGAATTCTTAATTTTCTTGCAGTTAAGATAATTTCTGAGGTAAATAATGCATTATTGTTATTTCATTAATTAATTTAAAATTTACAAATTTAGTTATTAAATTTTTTTAGTTGCCTTTTGTCATGTGTTTATCTTTTTGTTGTCCCATTTTATTGTTGTGTTATTATTGTGATTTGTGTATGTTATTGTTATTTTTTTGTAATATTTGTTAAGTGTCCACCTGTTAAAGGCTCTGACTGTTGGTAGGCACTCAAATAATTATAATAAATAAAAAAATATATGTGGTTTTTTTGTGTGTTATTCGCAAGCTTCTGTCGCCAGCAACAGTCCACACTCCCTGTTTTTTTCAGGGAGAAGAGCAAGGGCCCTGGTGATGCTGGCGTGGCTGATAAGCACCGTCTTCTCGGTGCCTATAGTCATATTGTACCAAGAAACGCAAATAGAAGGTGAGTGCTACAGTCCTCTGACGCCGCTAGACATTTACAGTAGATTTACGGGGCCTTTTCCAACAAAGAATCCAACTCAAATCAAACGAAGAGTTAGTTCTTCGTAATTTAAAATAACTGGATCTCCTTAGAAACCGCGCAGTATTGCGGCCTCTAATTTGTAGGTTCCGGTGTAGACAAAGGTGAACTCACGCGTGAACAAACAAAGAGTGTTCGTATGGACTTAAACCAGTTTTTTTAACGTTCTGTTGATGTACCAAGAATATTCTTTTTTGGATTCACGTCCAAAGCAAGTGAACTCAGTATCCGCAAATTTACGAAGATAGCCTAAATTCAAGATGATACCTGGATAATTTTGAAACTAGCGTTCATCGTAGGTTGAAGGTGAAAAAAAAATTCGACATTTGAAGTTTCGACAGATCAATAATAATAATTGCGGTCGTGGATAATTCATCTCGAGATTTTATTTTATGATCCGTCCCTCTAAATTTGTTTTTCTCAGATCATTGCAATTTTTGGTCAGCGTTTCATTTGTTTCGATGTAATACATTCTGTTTTTTTTTTTAATTCTGTTGTACTAAGCCTAGTTTTACTTGCTTATTTCGTGTAGTTTAGGCTTAAGATAAAGAGATTATTTAAGATAGGACGTTTCACTTGACGTACCAATTTAATTTGATTCCTGGTTTGAAAGTATGAGATCATGCCGTCAGTTTTCTGAATGTTTCACAACATTTGGTAAACTACTGCATCCGAAGTTTGTGCAATAAGCCTACTAATAGTTATTTTGAAAATTTATTTTCACTAAAACTGTATGAAACGGTATAGTTAAATACATAAACGTGTTTAAATTTTGGTGCTTTGTTATTTGTTAGCCATTATATCTATTATATCTATTATTTTGCCAATTTAAATATTAAACTGAATATTTTTGCATGTCAGTGAAATTTTATTAGAAAAAAATTTTAACTGGTCCATTTTGTACCCATTTAGAGCATTTTCAAGATTTTTTCACGTTAATATAAATTTTTACATGCAGAGTTTTGACAAATAACTAAAATATGTGGTCTTCAATACTTAAAGACATTTATGGAGTGTCTCATTATACTTATAAATAATAGGTTTTTGTATTAGTAATTTATTCAAGTACACTGATGTAACATTTAAACGGACTACGAACATATACCTATATCATCTGAAGCGAACATGTTTGCGGATAAAGCAGTTTCTTCTCAATTTTTCCTAAGTGCTATGTAATAATTTTTTTCATGATGTAGATTGTGTTATTTGTATTTTTTTTTACCAGCGTTCGTAAAAGCGGAATTGATGGTTTTGAAACGCATGTATATGAAGTAAAATTTATTGATTGAGGTAAACTGTACCGTTTACATACACAAAAGACAACACTGAGTAATTTTTTAAAAGCCGGTGGCTTTTTACAGTAACATAAGCTGCCGCACACTTTTAGAAATTCTTCCCTGACGTCGTTTATTTCAGAGCAATGATTGGACATTCATGTAAAAACTCTTACGAAAACATCACAAAAGAAAAATAACAAGAGTAAAAAAATATGTAATGAAAGACGCCAAAATAATTACTGAAAAATTGAATTTAGTTTTGAAAACTCGTTAATGAAGGTAAACAAGCATGGTTTTACTCTTTAATTTAATTGATCTTTCTTTTTTTCCTCTATAAAAAGACGCATCGGCTTGAAAAAAACACTGAGCGGTGATAAATGTTTTACTTTTTTTTTTTTAATTTTGGCTAGTGTCGTTCGAAAGTTGTTCCGTTTGATCAGCAGGCCACCCGCATTAAGTGTGCAAACGCACTCGTACGAAAAAAAAGGGGGGGGGGGAGTCAGGCTTTCGTTCTCAGATGCTGTAGTTGTATAAAGTTATTAATGATGACTTTATAATGTTATGTAAATTATCTTTATGATTTTTTTTTTGTTTCTCTAAATAGCGCACTTAAATCAACGCGCCATATTTTCGCCGTTATTTCCGGAAATATTAGTTATCCGCCGCCATGTTTCCAGAGTCGCAAAGTTATTGGCGTTCTCGAATTAAAACGGAACGCGGTCTGAGCGGAGTGGCGCTCGAAAGTTCACGCTTATTTCCAGTAACTTCTAGCAAGCTCCGTTTTCGGGTGAGATTTACTTTTTTTTTCGGGAATCTTCGCCAGCGGGACTTTTGTCGGGCTATCGAAAACTCATCACTTAAGCGCCGCTTGTTGGAGTGTCCTCCATGTTTGCTCCTTTTTTTTCTTTTAATTTTTCAAAACTCCGGGGTTGAGTTCGAAAGGAAACGAAGTGGCGGAAAGTTTCGGGTGGAATTCACAATCGACGCTCATTGAAATGCGCGACAGCTACCGTCGGAAACGGCAGATACGGCCAGGGGGGAGGGGAAGGGAGAGGAGAAGAATAAAAAAAAAAATTATTACTGCCTGGTAACACGATAACGCCATACGTTATTTGTTTTATTTATAACGGGACAAAAAAATTTTTTTTTTTTACTCTGTGCATGCAAATGCAGCTGGGACGTGTTATCCCGACCTCAATCAGAGAACATCGAGTCCGGGGGAAAGTGACGAGAACAGACGTGTCTCGCTGCTGATACATTTAAATTTAAGATTTCTCCCCTTACAGCTACCTGCCGGCAAACTTAAAACAAAAAAATTCCAACGCTTATACCCAAATTTGCTCCAGTTCCTTTTTTTTTAAAAAAAAAAAAAAAAAAAAAAAAAACTAGGTCTTATAACGTTGTAAAAAAATTTTTATAAACGGAAAATGCATATTCATGTAAAAGTATAGATATTTTGTACATTTGTTAATCTACGTGAAAACAACCGTATCACTACAAAATAGCGTTCGCAGTTAGTATACTGAGTTCGGATTCTCACCCGGGCATTAATATTTTGTGTTTTGCCAGTACCTCCAATAATTAAAGTTATTCGTAAACAGTTCCCTTAATAGTTTTCCGTTTTTTTAAATTGCGCACATTAATAAGTATAATAAAACAAAGTAAAGTCCAATTATTGAATATTATATTATCTTTCCCGTAGTTTAAAAAAAATGCTTGAATGAAACATTGCTTAAAATATACAATTATGTGCCAATTTTCGTAATAAATACTCAATATTATTTCAAACAACGCATTTCAAATATGCGAAAATAGCCATAGCCATGTGTTGTACAAAGTTACACTATCTTTATTATAGTACTAGCTGCAGTACCCGGCTTTTCCCGGGCTGAACACCGGGTGATATATTGTCCGCGAGTTACAGCAAAATGGATAGCGATATGTCCAGTGTGGTGGACATTAAAAAATGACACATAATTACTGTTTGTGTATCTGTGACCTATGATTTTCTGTTTACCCATGGCGATCGGTTGAAAGGTTTAGAAGTTGATGCGCTACAGCGCCATCTAGCGGCGAGTTACAAAAAAAATGGATAGCATAAAAACCTTCTTCATGATAAAAACATTTCGATGTGCCAACTTTCATGGCGATCGGTCAAACGGTGTACATGCCAACATCCAATTATATATATTCTTATATTTCGAAATTTTGGGGCTTTCACTTTTGCGGAAAGTGGATGTCCATGACCTCGAATGGTTTGGAACACTCCATCTCGAAAGAAATGATATTTGAAATTCCTGAAATTTTCGAGATTTTGGGGCTTTGTCCCCAGATGGGGGGGGGGGTGATTTTGAGGACCCTGAATGGCAGGGAAACACTAAAAATCGAAAGAGAATGATTTTTAAATTTTTTTAAATTTTGGGGCTTTGACCCCTGAGAAGGGGGGAGGGGGTTATGTTGAGGACTCCGAATGGCTAATAAACACTCCAAATCGAAAGAGAATAATGTTTTCGAAATTTTTGGAAATTTTTTTATTATTGGGTCTTTGACTCCTTGTGGGGGGAGGGTAGTTTGAGGACCCCGAATGGCTCGGAAACACTCAAAATAGTAAAAAATTATACTTAAATTTAAGAAATTTTTGAAATTTTTCGTAATTTTGGGGTTTTGCACTCCCCCCCTCCCTTAAAATTGGGTGGGAAGTCGACTTTGGGTAAAAGTTCCACCATTCCCCAGACACTTTAGTTCGTAATGACTTAATTTTAATACAATTTCCTCCAATTTTTCGAAATTTTGTGGCTTTCACTTTTATGGATGGGGAGGGGGTGGGGGTTCAGGACCAGGAATGTTTCGGAACACTCCATCTCGAAAGAAACGATATTTGAAATTCCTAAAATTATCGAAATTTTGGGGCTTTTTCCCAGAGGGGGGCGGGGTTCGAGGACCCTGAATGGCTCGAAAACACTTAAAATCGAAAGAGAAAGATTTTTAAAAAATTTTAAACTTTCGTAATTTTGGGCTTTAACCACCTTTGGGGGGGGGGGGAACCCCGAATGGCACGGAAACGCTCCAAATCGAAAGAGATATAAAGGAATATAAGAATGTAGGCATTTACTGTACTCCTATCTACCATAATAACAATATTGACAAATAGAAAAACTTATTACCTACCTATGAATAATGATTTTTTTCTGAAATTTAAATTGTAACATACAAAAACGGTATTGAAAATTGAAACAAATATGGCGACACTACAAACTGTCAAGATCTTTAATTTTTCCTACTCTCTACTTAGTTCCTTACAGTAGAAAAACGTAACGTAATGGCTTGAAAGCTATTGCTCGGCAGGCATAGAGGAATGACACTAACAGTTTGTATATCTATGACACACATTACATAAAATTAAGATATATTTTTTTAACCCGTTTAAAGATTATTTTTTTAGATAAAAGATAGCCTATGTCCATCCCCAGGATATAATCTATCTCCTTGCCAAATTTCATTACGATCCGTTCAGCCGTTCAGCCGGGAAAATGTAACAAACAAACAAACAGACACACAGACAGACAGACAGACATACATACAGACAGAGTTACTTTCGCATTTATAATATTAGTATTGACTAGCTGTACAGGCCACGCGTTGCTGTGGCTCAGTCTGGTTAAACGGAAAAGAAAGAAAAGAAAAAGCATGCAATAGTTTAGTAATCCGTTTGAAGTAGGTAGACACATATAAAGCATCTCTCTTTATATGTCCCTCTATAAATCTCACTATATATACATATAGAATCTCTGTTTCTTTTTTTCTCCCTATATCTGTATATAACTCCATATCACTCTATCTCTCTCTAAATCTTTCTGTGAGTCTATGTTTCTATCTGTATCTCGACCCATATCTATATCTCTCTACATCTCCCTATATATTTATCCCTCGCTCTATCTAGCTACTATATCTCTCTACATATCTGTATACCTCCCTCTCTCTATCTCTCTATACCTCTCTATTCCGCTCTCTGTATCTCTATCTAAGTATATATATTCATATATATATTTATCTTTACAAAACAAAAGTAGAACTTTCATATTGAACACATAAACATATATTTACCTGTCTATATTTACGTATATTTATCTTTTTAGATGCCATAGGTGTGAAATAGTATAAAAACACGCGCGTATTTAAATGCAACGTTGTGTCAAAATTTCAAAGAAATCGGTGAAGAACTTTCAAAGATTATAGATTTTTAACGAAGGAACATTAAAGTTTTTTTTACATGGATTCCCAACTACATGATTTCTATGTCCGAACCATTAAAACATTTTATGAAAAAATGCAAAACTCATGAAAATCTCATTGTTTCATCTCTCTGTTATTACGACCCCGACGAGATACAAAAATATAAACGCCATAATAGGGTGCTTGAGCACCGACCACCGTATAGCTCTGTGGTTGGTAGAGACGAGAGCCCTCAGCCAATCACAGCGCAGCAGCGATTTTTTTCCTAGCCTAACTGAAACTAAGTGTATTTGTAGGAGGTCTGGGTTAGGGAGGGCCCTAGGTACGTCTCAGGCCGAAGCCTATACGCCTAGTCATGCTGAGATTAGCCATGCAGAGAGAGGGTCGCATTCATCTTGTGCTAGGAGGGGGATTGGCCAGCCATGGCTGCGATTGGTGCCATGACTAACTCTCCTATATTAAAAACTGGCTTAACACTATGATAAGTTGGGCTCAGGTAAAACCTGCATAGACACAGGGAAATCCCTGGACACAGTCATGCAGGGTGCAGGTTTGCATGTGTTGAGTGTAGTAAAATACAGGAGACAGAGGATGGTCTGGACAAAGAGATGGACAGAGTAGAAAAGAGTCCACCATGCGGCGGTTGGGCGCTTGGACTCGTGGTCCGCTTTGTTTGTTACCCAGTGCTGGATTTATGACCAGGGACGAAATGAACCTAGTGGTGAGTGGCTACTCACTGGCCACTCAATCCGCCGCCAGTCAGCAACTAAAAAAGAAACTACAAAAAAAAAAGGAAAAGGAATTAGTAACTTACAAACTAGGTACTAGATATATGCGATTCCCGCATCAGAGACATGAGTTTATAGTGCTTGGGATTAGGCTTGCAATAATACGATAAACTAAGATTATTATTTTTGTGTTTTGTTTTTTATAATTTATATATATAGTTCATATACTAGGTATAGTGCCTATTCTAATGTGCAACACTGTTCTTCCCTGGAAGCCCCCTCCGTAAAGTCGGAGTCTGATTTGCTAGTTGTTACAGTGAGCCCCGCATGGCATAGGGCATGGCTTACCAGTGAATACGCGTGAGAGCCGTTAAGGGCCCCGCCTACCGGGACACACACACGGTGCGCAGAGCTTCAGGAAAAACAACGCGATTTCAAAAATACTCGAGATATCCGAGTGGGGCCTTTTTACGAATAGCATTTAAGAGTTCGCTGAGGGCCGAAAAGTACTTTTAGTTTCAGATTAGGTTTTTAAACTGTATTTTTAGAAGCGTTAAAATGCCTAAAACGCGTGTTTTCAGAATAATTTTTAGGCATAAAACAATCAGTACAGATTCTTGAAAGTACTTAAGGGGCTTGCATAACACCTTTATCTTCATTTCTCCGCCATATAATATTACGGTCACCCCTCAAATTTCACAGTCATCCTGTGACGACGAGACGAATGCGCGCCAGTTCAGAGCCTTGCGCTTAGAGGCTATACCGCGCTGGAAGCACCAGCGAGCGTCGCGCTTATCATCCCGCCTCACTAACACACACACACACACCCCCCTGACGAGGCGGGCCCCTTAAGTAACAGCGCCGAACGCCACAGGCGAAATCGTCCTCGCCCGAAAACGCTATTCAAGTCTCTGTTTTGTTTCTTCTCGCAGGGGGGTGGGGGTGGGAGTGAAAATTTGTGTACGGACGTGAAAATTTTTTTTTGAATACAGCCATGCCGCGGTCGGTTCGTCCTTCTCCTCCTCACCATACCCTTCCAACCCTTAACACGCCAAAGCACCAACCCCTGAGGCCCTCTATCCAGACAACTTCCTCAACTCCACCCGCGCCCAGTTCCGCCAGAGTTTCCGGGGTTCGTCCCTTTTGGAACTCCTCCCTCCCCTTGACACAACCAACACCCTGGGACGCGCGCGCACTTGGTCGGAATACGAAATACCAACATGTAACCTCCCCTCCCCTCCCCCCCCCCCCCAACTAGCCCCTCGCCCTTCTTTCTCCGTGAACTCCTTTCCCAAAACACACCGCCGTGGCACAGGCCGCAGAAAACTCCGGTAGGTCACGCACCACCGCTTGCCTTTCTTGAGCGCCGTTCATCGATCCACGGACAGCGAGTGAGAAATGTAATCATGTAAATAAAAATGAACTTCCTTATCTCTCTCTCTCTCTCTCCCACACAAAAAAAAATTCCTTGACAAGTCAACTGGAGTGTCTAAAACCCGCAGGGTGAAACAAAACGACACACGCAGCCCGCCACCGTAAATAAAAAAACAACATAAAACCACAAAAAATAAATAAAGGTGAAGTGTCATTAAACATTAAAAAAACGTATTATATACCATTGTCACCACTCTTAAAACCGTAGTCCGTAGTTACAAAAACAAAGCATTTTAACATGATGTATAAAAAAATCAATGGTATTTTGTTTTTTATCAAATAATTAATTTTATAGATGTGTTTATATTAATATTAAATACCACGTTTTTTTTTTAAATTTACTGAATTTATACTTTACAAACTGCACTGTATCACTCCAGTCCTTTTATTATTATTTATATTAATTATTTGTAGCAAAAATAAAGTTAAATTTTTTTACTATGTCAAGTAAATATAACTTTAACGCACACCCATTTTATTTTGTATATAATTTTATTAATTTCTTTCCATTTAATTGCAAGTTATCTATTTTTTTGAAAATGGAAATCAATCATTAATGTAAACTTACATATATTTGTAAATTGGTACATTGACGTGAAAATAACTGTATCACTAATAAAACTATTTGCTGGGTAAAGATTATACATTAGTAAAATATATTTGTAAATCTTTACTTGAATAGCTTTCCAGTGTTAACTGCGCACATAAATAAGCTTACTCAAACGAAATTAAGCACCATTATAGAATATTTGATTATATTTATCATGGTTTTAAATATTTATTCTTGCGTAAAACATCAGTCAAACTTATAAATTATGCACGTGGGGTTTTTTCCCTTTCAATTGGTTGAACGGTAATGCAAGCAGAGATTTAAAATGAAATTGCATTTTTTTTTTTTTTTAATATATGCTAGGCAGAAACAAACAACGATACAGTTAAGAAGACGTCGTCAGCAAAATAATTCGTGTCGAACATGATTTACAACAACAGAAAATGTTACAATTTTGTGTAATAGGTTACCAGAAACATTCTCCAATTTGCGTTCTTCGCAAAATGTCGGTCAATGCTTTCCAACACTCAACCGCCAATCAGAGGCTCGTGTAGAAGAGATGTCGTAACGAGCCCACTTTTGCCAGCATGTTCAAAGGTTGAACGAGAAACGGCCTAGAACGAAACATGTTCGAACCATGTGTAACTAACCGCACGCAGAAGAAGTTGTAACATGTTTACCTGGTGCAGTTTTTTTGAGTCACGTGTTTCCATGCATTAGGACGGGCTTTGTGTGCTCAGTTGTCAGTGGGTTCTTGTGAGGTCTACTGCGAGTTTCGGAGTGTCGACCTCAATTACATCTCTGTTTATAATGTTTGAAAAGGCTTGTTCATGCTACGGTACAGACATTACAATGTTGCGACACTGTCCAAAGAGCGCCTCATTTACAGTCCTTACGTAGCTCCGTTGAAAGACAATGATATTAAAAAAATTTTTTTTCCTTTTTTTTTTTGTTAATATGATTTGGCCCATCCTGCCTCCGCCCCTTCCCAAAACTCTTTCACATCCGAAAACTTAGTTACGTCCCTGCCGTTAGGAACAGGTGACGTTGTGGAAATAAAAGTATATAATATGTTCGTCGCATAATCCAGGTGGGTCCTAAGTAAGCAAGTGACATTGGAGCTTCCAGCTTATACAATCACGTTCAAGCCCCTTGTTTACTTGTGAATTATTAAACAAACAAAAAATCATCCATAATAACTCAAAGAAAATGTCACTGATATAAAAATATCCTGACGTCAGTATCAAAACTGTTATTTTATCATACATTATTAATAAGAATGCTAATAAAAATGTGTTTTTGTATTTTGGTAGCCCATTATGCGATGCTTCAACGTAGAATATAACCCGCTGCAAAACAGAATATGCAGCATTGGAATGAAAACCGACAGTAATGATAAACTCTGAGCGAACTAAAAAAACTCCGGTAGCGCCGTAGTGCCAAGGTCAAACTGTCGGAATCCGACCAGAAATTAATCTTAACTACAGTTGCTCCATTGGTGTTGGATTACAAACATACCAAAACACTGAGTGCCTGATTAGCGACTTTCCACGCGCTATTGTGATTCCATTATCGCGGCCTCTGATGACCTCGTTGTTGCTGAGAGACATCAAGGCCCCTGCCTACTTGGGTACACATACGGTGTGCAGAGCTTCAGGGAAAATGAACAAAGATTCGGAAACTGCTAAAGATATCCGAGTGGAGTCTGTTTACGAAAACCATTTAAGAAATCGCTGAGAACGAATGTTTCCATTTTTTTTTAAACTGTTTGTTGAGGGGAGTGAAGACGTCTAAAAACGATGTTTTCAGAGCAAATTTTTAGTTATGAAGCGCACAGAACAGATTCTTAAAAACACTCAAGGAACTTTCATATTACTTTATCTTCATTTATCCGCTAAGTTGGCGGAGTTAATTTTACTAATTTAGTTCTAGTACACAAAAAAAAATTATGCAGGGCAGATAAACTGAATTGTTCGTATTAAAAGATTCCTACATGTATATCGTTAAATATTTAATAACTTATGTTTTCTACGCACTATCCAACTTACAATTTATTAAAAATTAAGTGACTGCAAATTAATATTTTTAATTACCATCTACGTTGAATCAATAATATTTTGAATGTTGCTGGCGATATGAAGTGTTAATACAGATCGAAGGCTTTCGCGGCCATTGTCTGAAGTAGCTTGGCTTCTGGGTTGTAGGCGCGTCCAAGGTGTATACATCACCGACGTTTCAGTCGAAACTGCAGTCGCCATCATCAGGCTAGAGTTACCCTACAGAGGTCATTACAAATTCTCCTGCCTTTCGATACTCTCGAAAGAGAGAGGGGAGTGCTTTTCCCGATTGGCTGCAGCTGTGGGGCCAATCACAGGCCTTCCTTTTTCGTTCCGGTTGGCCTTGTTTGGTTTGGAGAATCAGAGCCGGCGAATCTGTGGCCTCTTCGGCTGGTGATTGGCTGGGCTCTTTTGGCCAACCAAGAGGCAACCTGCAGAGCTAGGTTTTCAAGGTTTTCCGCAGAGTGTTATCCAACTTCTCTCAGGCGGAAGAACCTGTACCCTGATGGCGAACGAGTGGCCGAGATGTGAGTTATTGGTTGGTTTGGGCAATCAGAACTAGTGAATCTGTGGTCTCTTCAGCTGGTGATTGATTGGCTGGGCTGTTTGACTAACCAGAGGTGACCTGCAGAGGTTCTCTGCAGAGTGTTATCCCACTTCTCTCAGGCGGAAGAACCTGTACCCTGATGATGGCGACCGAAATGTCGACAACCCAGAGGCCGAGATGTGAGGTATTGGTTAGTTTGGACAATCAGAGCTGGTGAACCTGTGGCCTCTTCAGCTGGTGATTGGCTGAGCTGTTTGGCCAATCAGAGGCGACATGCAGAGGTTTTCTGAAGAGTGGCATCCCACTCCTCTCAGGCGGAAGAACCTGTACCCTGATGACGGCGACCCAGAGGCCGAGATTGTGAGGTGGTACCGGTTGGTTTTGGCGGCGAGACGAGTCCTCGACCTCGGGAGAGGGAGAGCCGGTGAAGTGAACGTGTGTGTGTGTGTGGACCGCAGGGAGGCTGCAGTGCTGGATCGACTTCTCGGAGCCGTGGCAGTGGCAGGTGTACATGACGCTGGTGGCGCTCACGCTGTTCGTGGGCCCGGCGCTCATCATCTCCGCCTGCTACACGGTCATCGTGTCCACCATCTGGAGCAAGAGCCGGCAGCTGACCACCGAGCCGGCCGGCGTCACCGGGGGCAGTCGCTCCTCCCGCGGTGAGCCGCCGTCGAGTTCTTTTCGTGAACGGGACAACACACGTTTGGAAACTCTCACACTCACATGATGTCCTCAGACTTTTCACGGCCATTGTCTGAAGTAGCTTGGCTTCTGGGTTGTAGCCCCGCGTCCTCGGCGAATAATTCACCGACGTTTCGGTCCACGTTGCAGTAGCCGTCATCAGGGAGCAGTTACCTGCTCAAGTAGGAGTATGTAACTGCTCCCTGATGATGGCGACTGCAACGTCGACCGAAACGTCGGTGAATTTTTCGCCGAGGACGCGGGGCTACAACCCAGAAGCCAAGCTACTTCGTACATTTACATTTTTAAAATATATATATTCTGTATCGCTACAAAATAAGTGCTGGCAGTAACACTGGGCTCCGATTCTCAGCCCGGGCATTTACGCTCCGTGTTTGTCCCAGTACCTCCAACAGTTAAATATAATTCAAGAAAAAAAAGGTTTTCTGAATAGCTTTCCAGCATTGACTGCGCACATAAATGAGCATGATACAACAAGATGAATTCAAATTGTTGAGTATTCCTTTTTTTTTCACTGTGTAAAAAAAAATATGCTTGATTGGGAAAAAAATCAATGTCAGTATTACTTGAAAAAATATATATTTTTATTATATGCAAATAATAACCATAGTTGCATTACATTTATTGTAGTATTGCAAACTATTTCTTGATAATTGGTTTTCCAAAGAAATATTTTTGTAAAAGTACAGGAATTTTTTTTTTCTATGTAGTCCGTGTTCAGATGACTTGTCTCAAAATTTGGTCAGTTCCTAAAAGTAATATTAGCATCAGTCTTGTCGGTGTCCTAGGGGGAAATGTAGCTTTCGCGAGAGAAAAAAAAATCTGAATCCTCATTGGACTGCGCTAACAGTTATTCCCTTGTGATTGGCTATCGTAAGCAAGAGAAGCCATTGACCTGTTTGACCGGGCCATTTAGGACGCGTGTACTGACAATATTTACGTACCTGAAATATACCCCAGCCAACCCAGAAGTTGCAGGCAATGCCACAAAGTTTTAAACACCCAGACGGTCTGAAAAAAAAAAATTTCGCTGAAAATACACGACCCTGCCGTTTCCCAATTGGGCTTTAATGGTGTTCGGGTTCATTGTTCCTGTCGTCACTACGTCTCCCTGCTCCGTTTCCAGACTGTCGCCACGAGATGTCCAACCGACGTTTCGCCACACCTTCCCAGTAATCATCTACAGGTGTTTTCCAGGTTTCTTCAGGGCGTGGTCCAATCCAACCAACCTCCTTGTACCTTCTACTTAGACACGGTACATTCGTATAGAGACCGTATATGCTGTTCCCTCTGAGCAAATCCCTGGACATGCCTTCTGAAAAGTGCGACGGAAGAGGCCAGTGTTTAATGGAACACACCCTCTGTACAATTTCTGAATCATTGGTTAAGGCAACCACCAGGTTTCTTTTCTTCCTCCTTTGGTTTTATTCGACGATTACTTACCGTTATTTTGCCGGACTCTGAGCCAACGAGAAATCTCCAGTGAAGGTAAGCGTCGATAAATTGGGCAACCCAGTTTATACAAATTTCACACGGTCAGCCAATGAGACAACGGGGCCTTTATCACAGAGTTCATTGTTGATTTCCCATTTATTTATTTATTTATTTTAGTAGAAAATAAAATCCACATCGGCATAAGCTCTACGTACGTGATTCCTGGAAACCATATAAATGCTAATTCAAGATGTGAATACTCGGGTTCTCGCGGATGAAAGCCTAATGTTTTACCTCTGCACTCGGCTAGTTGGCGGAGTGGGTAGGCAGTAGCTGGGTCGGACAGCATTTGGTGGAGAAAAGGGGGGGGGGGGGGGCCTACACGCATGCGTGCCTTATGTGAATACCCGGTTCTCGCCCAAGTGACAAACAAAAAAAATAGACGATCAACCGTAATATCTTTCTTGCACTACACAAGCGACAAACGTACAACAGACATTAAAAAATCAGTCCCTTTTTTTTATATAATGAACTTGTTTGAGATAAACGTGTTTAATTCAAATTTAAACATTAATTTTGAAAAAAAAAATCACTCTGCTTGATCACATTTCAGAGAGAGATTTCACAAATGAATTTTGTAAAAATCTTTTAAAAAATTGGCAAATATTAAAACCTCCCCTAACTGTGCGTAGTCTATGTCTCAGTCATCTGTAACTCAATAAATACATACTATTGATTCAAACAGACTTTAAAGCATTAAAAAAAACTTTGTTTGGATACATTTTTTTTTACAAACATTTGGTAAATGATAATCCAGAGCAATTAAACTATGACCTAATCCTAGAACCCTGAACATTCATAAATTGCAGTTTAGATGAACAGTCTCAGTTACTGTTTTTTGTAATAAATTGTTTTACAAATGTATAGCACAGCACAGAAATAGTAAACAAAGTTGGACTTAAGAGTTTCTGTTTCTAAACCCGGAACTTCGCAATGATTTATGCAAATTAGCAGCAGCGGCCTTAGACTTCGCGCAGCTTTCGACTATTATTTTTTTTTTTGGAGGCCTCCCCTCGGAAAATTTGAAGAATTTTTACTCTTTACGTTTTCAATCCAACCTGAAACTGAAATCTCGACGATGGTTTTGCTCATTCATCTTGGGATATTTTGATATTATTTCCTGATAAATTATCCTCGGGTCAGTTTTGTAAATGTTTTAAAAATTAAATTTCCGGCATAGTCACATCATTACACGTCTCCCAATGTTCACGAAATTAAATATATACGAGTTAATGGCGCCAGACGCGGGTCCACCATCTGGACGAATCAACTAAAAAGTGAGCTCTGCGCAAGCGCGGAATCCTGGCAACATATCGGCAACGGATAGGACACCTAAATCCATCCCTAGGGACCTGAATAATTTGCGGTTTCGATGACCTTCAGGATAGTCTACACAGTCCTCTGTATACTCGGGCAAATAACGCCAGTTCGTTGGGTGCTGACTTGTGAGTCGTCTCAACTGGTTTGCCCGTGATTCGTTACTTCTTTGGTTGAGGGTTTCTCATTGGCCCAGAGTCGCCCAGACGAACATAGAGCTTATAGCAAAAGCAGCTTAAATTTTTACGTGTATGAATTTCAGACCATCGCAAAATGAATCTGTGAATTTTTCTGGACTCTATCCATCCCCTATAAAAAATTGAGGGACTGGCCATGTCCCATCGTGCACAGGGAATACGGTTAGGGAACAGGTGTAGCATGTTCAACATCTAATACCTAGGGCCATGCATATTTCGCGAAGAGATTCCGAGACTAGCATCGTCTGTGTTTCGTGAATGGGTGAGTTTCTTTCAGGTAAATGACGATTGTGAAAAAAACACCAATCACAGTAAGTCATTGCGGAACCAAATGCGTCATGAGTGGCTCAGCCAAATAAGGCAACTATTTCTCTCGCAGACGGCCGCCAGTCACAAGGAAGAAACCGCTGGTGCGGCGCGTATACCTTGTTGCAGTCTAGTAGGCGTTCAGATTTATTCGCGAAAAATGCCTGCCCCTACTGATACCTTATTTTCGTGTATTTTCAAGGTACACTATATGCTTTGTAGTGGATAAGAAACGGTGGAAAACGGGTGTTTTCAACATGGCGCAGTCAGTTTTGGGATCGCAGCCTCTCTCGGAAATACATCCCCCGCATCTATAATCCGGCTTTGGGCTCACTTTTCCCCCCTGCCCGGCCCCACATTCTCTTCGAAGCCAGAAGCCAGTGAGACAAGACGAAGCGAGAGCTTGAAAGCCAAAAAGCCAAAAAGCCAAGAGTTTCGGGCTGATTGGGTCCAGCAGAAGCTTACCACTCTCCCCGCTAAGTTCTTTCGTCAGCCTCGAAGCTCGCGTCAGGGAAGGAGACTAGCTGGGACTTCACGTCACGTGCGCCGTGCTTAGAAGTCCCTCTTACCTCTTAATTTGTAAGGGGAGTTACTCAACCCCCTATTCCCATCTTCCCGCCAACTGTACACTGTGAAAGCCCTTAAGGATCCGTGACTCTTGAGGATTTCCTCCCCCACCGGCCGTTTCTAATTGGGTGCTCCACCTTGAAAGGAAACCCTCTAATAATTTGGGGAAGTTCTGCGGATTGAATGTGAACCAAAAGTATTCCTATTCAAGCCACCTCTTGCACTTATGTCGTACACAGATAATTCTTTTTTGTACCTATACAAATTATTTATTTGGAAACCAGTTACCAAGACTATATTTACTGTAATACTACAATAAACAGATTGCAAAAGCTGTACAATGCATTGTTATCTTTATTTTACCACTTATTAAATACGTTTTTTTTGGAAACGATACTGAATATTTATTGCCATGCTTCCAAATATTGGCGTTTTATTTTAATTTGTGATGTTTCTTACAAAGCACAAATTTTTTAAACCGTAGAAAATATAATAAAATATCCAACAGTTGAACTTTTTTTGTTATTTAATGCTTATGAATGTGTACAGTTAATACTGGAAAGAAAATTTCAGGGAATGGTTTACAAACAACTTTGTAGGTATTGGGACAATGAAAATCATAAATGCCTGGCCAAAAATCTGAACCCAATATTATTGCAATATTTTTTTTGTAGCTACACATATTTTTCAAGTAAAATGTACAAATATATGTACTTTTACCTTTTTATTTCAGTTATCTTTACAAAAAAAAATACTGTCCAAAGAATATTGCTGGAAATTTTAAACATGATCTTTGAAGGAAGTGCTATCTATCTATAATGCGAATTGGTAACTCTATAAATAACTTTTAGCATGTTAGCGAATTTAATTTTACAAAAATATTCTGCAGAGATTACATATTCGTATTATTTAACGAAATGATAATCGCAGCAAGTTGGTTGCTTTCGAGCATAAAGAAAATAAAGTGATTAGATTCCAAATTCATCTAATGTATATTTAGACGGAATACATTGGCTTATAGAAATAAAGCTCGAATTTATTTCCTCGTTAATATTGTGGCCAAGTCTTTCGGAATGTGTTTGCAACTATGCAAATCTCGTTCATATCAGGAACGAACTTTTATAGATGATCGGTGCATATTCACTATGTTCCTCCAAGATATTTAGGATGGATAACTCCCCATCGGGTAAAGCAGTGGATACTCCTATTGTCAATCTCGTACTCGTTGAGAATGGAAACAAATTCCACCAGAACATTAAGAGCTATAATTTTATGCTTGGATGAATATTAACAGTAGGCACTGGAAAAAATTGTAACTTTACTTGTCCAGCAAAAAAAAATGTACTTAGTGAAGCCAACTCTGAGTAAAACTATGTCACAAGATAGTATTTTTAATAACTACAGGAACAAAATAAATTTTAGAAAACTAATGTTAATAATTCTTATTATGTAGAATAATTTACTTTGAAAACCAGGTTATATTTTCCCATGTTAAAATATTTCTTTTATCGTCATAAGACTGTTCTAAAGAATCGTAATTAGCAGGTAGTTAGTTGTCAGAATTAATTATTTCGTGCAGTGTACATGGAAGTTGTCTCTTGTCATTAAGACTAGAAGATTAATTAACTCATCTGCAGCTGTCTCGGGGATAAGAACGAATTCCCTCGAGCATCATTAATTTAATTAATGTGGAATAATTAAAATCGTCAAGTTTCTTTTGTTAGCGCCAACAGGCACTTAGTGCCTATAGGAGGTTTTTGTGAACGTTTAAAATGTATTTATTTTTCTTAAAACGTCTCTAACAATATCCTCCTTCATTAGCACAAAAGATGAAATGATATTTTGTTTGTGTGAAATGCGTCCACAATGTAATAAACACTGTAATGGCCAACTAGAGGCGAAACATGCAAATTTTTATTTAGTAGTTTGTAAATTGAAACTCTATAGCAGACTAGCTTAAAACCCACGATTTTGCTCGCGCAATTTCAGAGTATTGGAAAATTTTCACCATTGAAAGATAAGTATTTGATTAATTTCAAACATTTCTACTAAATAAAAAGTCGAATTCGCCACTGAGCCCGATTACCCTCAGCCTCTCCTGAAAACCAGCCGGGAATCACCTTCTCTTTCTCCAGCAAAAAAAAAAAAAGTGTTAGGTTATAAGTCTTACGAGTTAGTTGAATATAGAATTTTAAGGTTACAGTGTTTTTAAAATTGAAAATATTTAGCAGATTGTAAAATATTGATATGCAAAAAAAAAAGAAATGAAACTCACTATCTGCAAGTATACGAAATTCTGAGATTTGTTAAACTGCAATAATTGTTTTTTATCAGGTTATTAGTTAGAAATATTTTTATAACTTACAAAAACGTTTTTTTTTTTTTTAAATAAAAGAGTTCACCTCCACATTGAGCAATGCCGCTTTAAAGCAGCGAAAGATTTTTTTTTTAATGGGTTCAGTAGTTTTTCAGTCCATTTCTTACTAACATACAAACTCACTTACACTTTAACACTATTAGTATGGATAATTCATTTATCTTTTTAACCTCACTTAATGTGCGTTATCCTCTACGAATATGCAATATTGCAATGGCAAAAATCGTTTTTTCTTTCTACAAAAGGAACACTGTCATTCCTATTCCTAGAGTATCAGGTCTCCAGTTATTTAATCTCAGTCGAACACTCTATATATATTTCGAACCAGGCAACTGGAGTTGCTGGTGTTCTTCCTATCTCAAAGAGTGTGAACGGCAGCCTTATTTCTTACATATATACATCGCTTTGCCTCAGCAAGTTCTTCTAAACGTGAGCTGTTGCGCGCGCTTTGAGCTGTTTTTGGGGCAGTGGCGTACACGAGGTTTGTCCGAAGGCAAGGGGCGTAGTTGGTTTGCAGAATAATTTTCGTTATTAGTCCGGTTTTTTTGCCTGGCGACGGAAACAGATGCCAATTCCCCAAACGTCGCAAACTGTTTTGTCATAGGAAACATACTGTGTTCGTCGATGTTGACATAGTTGTGTTGTCCATAATATCAGTTCATCTTCATGGTTGTGTTCTTATATTTGTTGTCTGCCTGCATTTACTGTTGTTGAAATTGTCTAGTAGTTGTTAGCCAGTGCTGTTATTATTAATTTTTTCATGAATTAATTACTTCCACGGTATTCTTGTGCTGTCTGATATTTAAGCTTGAATAGTTTTCGTCTATTCTTTCGTCGTTGTGTTGTCTATAATGCCTGTTTAGGTGCATCGTTGGGTTTATCTGTTTGACATCAGCTGATCTAGGCTTGTTCTCTGTGGGTTTCTGTTTTAATTTTTATTTCTAGATTAGCGTTCTTGACAAATAGTGCTAAACTGCAAAGGCGCATAGCCAAGGAATTGTATTAAGGCCTGATGTATTTATTACATTAATTTACAAAAGTCTGTTGAACTGAAGTTTTTATTTAGTTATTTTCAAGATGCTGGCATTATTTAATTCAATGGGTTATTGAAAAAAGATATGTTTAGAGCAGTTTTGTTCGAAATGTGGGAATTTATATTGTCTTACGTGAATACAACTAATTGTCCCGCTCTCTCCATTTTTTGTGGGAGGAGTCAGGAAGTGCATAGCAAAATACTTATCTGCGATATGAGAACTTAAAAAAAAAAAAAAACCTGCGTTCTTTGAATGATTCTTCCAATATGGGAAAGATCAATTTGTGATGTCAAGGCATTTAACATTTGTCTTGTTCTCCTAGAGTTTAAGTATTCATTTTGTTATCCATTATTGATGTTCTTTTATGACATATTGTGTAAACCAGAAATTAATAGCTTATGCCCAGATAATTCTTTTAAATCAAGTAAAGTTTTGTTTTAATACTGACCTCAAAATACTTTACCTGGTTGTTTCTTATAGTTAAAACTTTTTTTCCAGTAACCCCCAAGGTTTATAAAATCCATGTAATGATGTTGATAGAAGTTAATAAAAAAATTAAATGGTAAGAAAAATTTTCGATTAATTTTAAACAAAAATCTCGAGGGGACGGGGAATTTTTGATCCCCAAATCCCTACCTCTTCCTGACACCACTGGTTACGGATGAAATGTCGCCATCCAGAAATAGAAAGAAAAAACTTCCCAACTTTAGCAGGAGCTAATTTTTTTTTTTCTTTACGCAGCTACGTCACTGGCAGGAAGTGCCGCCAGGCATAGATTTCGGGAAGAAAGATATAAACTTTATAGACGGCGGCTAGAAATGTGATTTATCGTGTTTTCTGTCTCGCGGCGCTTGAAACTTAAGCCCTTGTGTCGTGCTCCGAGTTGGCATAGTTCCGCACTAAAATCGAGTTCGTCGTAACGGTGTTTCTCGAAAAAAAAACAACATCCGAATACGTCAAGAAAAAGGAAGAGAGTTGAATGCAGGCTTTGGTTAAAAGTTGCCGTGTACGACTCCATCGTTTTCTTCGCTCATATGAAGACAATAATACCTACAGTGCATATTTAGTTGTTTCCTGCATACGTACTACACATGACAAATAAATAATTAATTATTATTTTTTATTTTATATATAGCTATAAGTTACTATTGAAGACTTATAAATTGGTTGTAAAAATAAATGTAATAATTCGCGGTCTTTGAATTATTCTTTGCAATGGGGAACACAGATTTAAGACAATTTTATGGACTAACACAATTTCTGGTCTTCACTTTATGACATTTAGAAACCACAAGAACGAAAAAGAAAGATGACTAAACAAATACAAAAAAAGCCAAAATCAGCCGATTTCAAATGTTAGAATAATGCACAGCAAAGATTTATGGGTGGAATTAGTTGGAATAAAACATCATGACACAGGCGAACACACTGGGATGACAACAAAGAGTTTTTTTGCAATATTAACACAACAAAATTGCGACAACACAGCGACAAACAGACGAACCCAACGAAGATACAAAACAGATGATCTAGCAACACGATGACAACACAGTGATGAAACTAAACAGATAATCTGGAAAACACAACGACGACGGCTCAGACGAACACAATAGGCTATCGGCCTATATGTCTTCGTCGTTGTCATTGAGTTGTCCATGACCATGTGATATCAAATCTTTGAAAAACGAAGCACCGCTTAACATAGGAATATAACATCTTATTTTTATGGCTGGACAAACCACAGGACCTACATCTGTGGACACTTGTGAATGTCAGCAACTGTTGCTTCAGATGCAGCTTCCCACTGGGAAAATTCACGGTTTCAGTTTGCCTCCAGGACAGACTCCACGATCCTCTATGTGCTCGGGTGAATCACATTTGCTCATTGGTTACTAACTCGCGACGCATTGAAGAAGCTCCGCTCTAGGAATAACCAGTTACCAACACATCCACACTAGCGCCTACTAGCAGGGGATCCTGGAACCAACGGTAAAGTCATCCATAGGTAGGACCTGAAAATTTCGCGGTTTTGATGACCTTCAGGATAGTCTACACAGTCCTCTGTATATTCGGAGAAATAACGCCAGTTAGTTGGCTGCTGACTTGTGAGTCGTCTCAACTGGTTTGCCCGTGATTCGTTACTTCTTTGGTTGAGGGTTTCTCATTGGCCCAGAGTCACGCAGACGAACAGTGAGCCAATAGCAAAAGCAGCTTAAATGTATATGTGTATGAATTTCAGACTATCGAGAAATGAATCTGCGAATTTTTCTGGTCTCTACTCATTGGTCACTAACTCGCGACGCATTGAAGAATCTCACAGGTGAATTGGTTTAGATTTTAGCCCGTCGCTCTAGGAATAACCAGTTACCAACACATCCACACTAGCGCCTACTAGAAGGGGATCCTGGGACCATCGGTGAAGTCATCCATAGAGGCATGTACTTTCTTCGCGAAATAATCTGACAGTTCATTAGACTGCAACGAGGTATGCCCGCGCCAGAGATTGTTAGAGACCGGGAAAATTCGCGGATTCATTTCACGACATGCTAAAATGCAAATAATTGTACTTTTATGCATCTTATGTTATTGGTTTACTGTTAACCTGGAGGACTGTGGGCCAATTATAGAAACCCCTCAGTCAAAGCAGTATCGAATCACGAGTCTCCCATTTGAGACACCTCACAAGACAGTAGCCAATGAACAGGTGACGTTTGCCCGAGTATGCAGAAGGTCGTGGAGTCTATCCTGGAGGTCATTGAAAACGCGAATTTTTCCAGTCCCTAGAGATTGTTCTCTAGAGACTGGCGGGACGTCTTCTGTAGAAGCCATTCCATTGCCCTATCTGGCCTGGGCCATTCAGGACGCGTTTGCTTCCCCTCTGGAAGGCTACTGGTTGGTGTGCCGTCAGTAGACACGCACCTGAAATGAACCCAGCCAAAACCACTGAGACACCGACAATACTGCAGCGTTTTAATACACGGCCGGTCTGTAAACCTTTCAGCGAAGAAATAGTCCTTGGCCCTAGCTCATCCATCCCCGAGCTAATCCGTACCGGGTCCGTCATCCGTTTCCGTGTCATTGCGAAACGGGTCTTTAAGACGCGCCCGGAGACATTTGGTTACCGACACGCCTCCAATCCATCAAGGAGGAAAGACAACTCCGTCGGGACTTCCTCTACTCTAGCGAGCTCGTCTTGACGCGACGTTCTTAGATCTCTCTCTCTCTCTCTCTCTCTCTCTCTCTCTCTCTCTCTCTCTGACCCTTACTCTCACGGTCGCCGGTCCTCCCCGTCAAATCAGGCCGCGCCATCCGCCCCCAGATGATGTCTTTATCGTTGGGAACTTTATGGCAACCCTGCACGATGGCATGGAGCGGGTTACAATATATTTTCCCCTCCCCCTCCTCCAATTTCTTTCTCTCCTTTCCCAACCACCCTCTTTTTTTTTCTCTCTCCTTTCCCTTCACCTTTTCTCGTTGCACCCACCGCTTTGTCCTCCTTTCTCGACGACCCAACCCTTCACTCATGTGTGACCTCTTCGACAGACTTTCCTCTTTTCTTCCCCTCCGCATAGTTCCACCGACTTCGACGTTACGGTTTTATTGCATTTTTTTTTTCCTTCCGCGCAGACGGGAAATGATAGTCGAAGGAAAATTTTTCCGCCTTGGAGCGAACAACGTTTGACCATATCGCATACAGTTTAATGTCCCTTTACAGATAAGGAATTTTGTTTAGTGTCCACCTCCAGCATCAAAAATATATTATTTTTTTTAAAAAAATCCCGTTTTGACTATAGTTGGACTGTCAATGATCCGTGCAGCCAATCAGATGGCCCAAAAAATTCCTTCCATCCAACGGACGTACGTATGGGAATTATAACCTCAAAAATGTCTGAAAGGCATTGCCTTTATTTTAAAAGTTTTTTTTTTAGTTTTGTGCATTTTTTTTGGTGCTACGGTGTTTTGATTTATCTTGCCCATGAACACGTTTTAAGTTTCATATTTGAAACAAAAAATTGTCTGAGTCAAAAAAGTAAATGATATTGCACGGTAACTCGACAATATATTCAAATAATGATTTTAGAGTTTGTTTAATCCATTTTTTATACTCTACTATATATTAACAGACGAATATACATTTTTTTGAAAATTCACCAGAATTGAAAGTTTTTCCGGCACTTCAACCAAATGCTTCAAACGTTCGTGCTCCAGGAAAGTACGCCAGCTGATTACGGGCATTATATGTTAAACAACAACCCGTTGTACAGGACTGGAAAAATTTGCAGTTTGAATTACCAGTAGGCCAACTTCCTCAATCCTTTGCATACATAAAAAAAAGGAATGAAATCGGTTAAAATCGGGTTTTACAAGGTAAAACCGACTCCTCCTTTTGTTGAAGTCGGTTAAATGTAGCCTATGTTACCCGGGCCATAACAAATAATCGATTGACACATTATTCATCAAAATCGGATGAATATTTTAGGCGCTACGGAGGAACATACGTAAATACAAACATACATACATACATGCATACATACATAGACTGCTGAAATCATAACCCTTCCTTTTGGCTTCACCGTAGTCGGGTAAAAAAAGAAATTTAAATATTGGAAACATCGCTATTAGCGTTGTACTAATATTGGGAAAGTACCAAATTCCCAACCTATAACGAAAATTAAGCAATATTAAACATTTTTCCTTTAGTTATTTTAACTGCTCTTTTAAAGTTTATAATTCTAGACAGTATGTTTTAAAACCGTTAAGAATTTTTTTTAATTTCCCATTGTATAAAAAAAAAGCAAACAAGTTTTAAGATATAAAATTATATATTCTGCAATATTTATTTGATACAAAATATGGTTTCTTACATGCGAACATTATTTACTTCGGCGTACTATTTGTGTCAAATTTGCAACTCTATTTAATTTTTCCGTAACTAAACATATTCCTTAAAAATAGCTTATATTAAGGTATTTCTGGTTTTTGTTAAGAATTCCCGCCTGCCTTTCCGTTGGTTCGCATACCACGCTCACTGTAAAACACTGAAAATACATTTTCTGTCAATCCTTGTTTTCCGCTAATTGTACACTTAAAAATCTAATCTTCACACATTAGTATTCTTCCATCGAACAACCATCCGTACAAATATTTTTCTCTTTCAACTCCAGATTTTCCTCTGTAAAATACGAATATCAAAGAGAATTCATGATGAAGGACACCATTGTGCGCCTTAATTTATACTCTCTTTTTTTTTTTTTTGCGTACTTTGATTACAACAGTTTTCGTGCCACAGCCCCAATTCCCTGTTGTTTCCGCGCACGAACTACAAGCTTTTCCTTGAAGCTTTGCTATAAAAGCTACAGTAAGTGCTATAAACCACGTGTTTACGATAACAGTAAAAAAATCATTTAAAAGAGCACGGGGCAGTCACGCCGCTTTCAACTCAATTCGGTTCACATATTCTGTTGTTTCATTCTTTTTTTGATGTGTAAACACCTTGGCTCTCGGTACAAGGCATTTGGTGGGAGTAATTTCGTGAACGGAACGGAAGTCCCGTGGAACGGAAATGGTAACCACGGTGCTGCCATCTGTGGCGGATTGCGCGAACTAAAGTTCACAAAGCTAAGGGTAAACTTTATTGTATTAACTGTTCAGTGGATTTCAACAAGATGGGAAGTAATTAAATCATTTGTCTAAAACTAGGTCCAAAGACGGAGTTAAGTATTTTTTTTTCAAGTCTTTTTTTCACTTGTATCGGAGGCGTTTCACTATATAGGCTAGTTTAAAATGTCGGTCTGCAAATCGAATTATTCAATTGTCGATCTAGCTGTACCTGCAGCGAATTCTAGCGGCGGTTGTGCAAACTACGTGTGATTCGCGTCCAGAAATGCAGATGAAACACAATTTGCGTAACTTATCACAGTAGTATAGGATAGCCGGAGCTGGCCCAGGCTTCAGGCTGTGGTGCTTGGTGCCGATCCACATCTCTGACGTCACGTCCATCTCTGACGTCACGACGGCCATCTTGGATGGTTGTGACCTTGACCTTTGACCTTGACCTTGAATTTGATCCTCAAAAATCACCAAAATCCGCCAAAATTGGGCAAAATTTGCCCAAAATTCCTCAAAAATCGCCAAAATTTCCATTTCTGTGGAAAAAAGTTCCGCCAAAAAATCTCAACAAATTCCACAAATTAAAAATTTCTCATTTCGAGGGAAAAATTTCCCGTTTCGAGGGAAAAATTCCCGTTTTTAGTCCTTAAAAATCCCAGCGGCTGAAAATTCCTAAAACTGGCTTAAGCATCCTTAACTCAAGCCTCAGTTAAGCCATTTCTAGGAATAAGGATATCATGGCAGTCATCTTGGATTCTGAAGCCACGGCGGCCATCTTGGACGAGCGTAACGTGACAATGTGCGTAATGTGACACTTTCTCGTGCGTGCAGCCGGCGTAACGGGACACAGCGTAACGTGACATAACGTAACGGGACAAGTAGATCACGGCGGCCATTTTGGATCCGCCATCTTGGATCCGCCATTTTGGATGACGTAATTGTGTGTTCTCGAAAATTTCGGCGATGTGTTTTCCGCCATTTTGAATCATGACGTCACCGTTGCAATTATCGTTATGGTCGCCATCTTTAACTTTTTTATTTATTATCTGATTTTAATGCTAGAGATTCGGGAAAAAATTTAAAATTCATAAAAAAATTAAATAATTAAATAATAAAAAATCCTTTAAAACCACCGTTGCACTTTTCGTGACGGCTGCCATCTTGTCTTCATCCGCTGGAGATCACCATCTTGTTTTCGTCCGCTAGAGTGCGCCGATGGCATGTTAGTTTAATTATCTGGTCACCACACCTTTGACCTTGACCTTGAACCATGACCTTGAACTTTGACCTTGACCTTGAACTTTGACCTAGGCCTTGAACTTTGACCTTGACCTTGAAATTTGACCTTGACCTTGAACTTTGACCTTGATCTTGAACTTTGACCTTGACCTTGAAATTTGACTTTGTCCCTGAAATTTGACTTTGTCCTTGTCGACCATCATGGATCCGACATTTTATGTTCAGTACATGCTACCAGAGGATACCACCTGCCGGAGTACGCCATCTTGTGTGTGTACTTGTATTATAGAGTACAGTTCCATCTGTATTATTTTATTCTAACCCGCTACAGTGCAGTAATCATTTATTACGGAGGTGCCCCCCGCCATCTTGAAATTTGACCACCATCTTGAAATCATGTAATAATGTAGCTAGAAAAGCGGGAAAAAATCCAAAATTCATCAAAAAAAACACTCATTAACTTACATATCGATTCGATCCGCTCCAGTCCTTGGTTCGATCCCTGAATGATGCAAAACATTTAATTTTATGAAAAAATAATAACTTCAATAAGCCACGTTCAACATTCTTAAAGAGACTTTAAAACCTCTACTACCATCATCCTATAAGCCATCAAGACCACCATATTGAAAATTCGTAATAATTAAATTAAAAATTCAGGAAAAAGTTAAAAATTCATTAAATAAATTTGCAAACAATATACTGATTAATTAGGTCGTCTAAGGTCCTTGGAACGATCCTGGACGAAGCTAAAATAAATTTAATTTAAATACCAGAAAAGCGTAAGGTTCGAGAAATAAAACACCACAAAGTCGTTTAAAAACATAATATTTATTACACAATTTCTATCCTACTACAGAATCACTTGCGAAAGCCAGCAAACTTATAAACATTTAGCTTTGCATAGACGTGCAACGACTACTTCTTAGCTCCAAATGGCTCCAAATGCTCCAAACGGCCTCCAAATGGCTCCAAAAGCTCCAACAGCCTCCAAATGCTTAACACAGTTCCAAATGGCTCCAAATGCTCCAAACGGCCTCCAAATGCTTGACAGCACCAAATGTTTCCAGCAGCTCCAAATGCTCCAAATGTTTGACAGCTCCAAATGCTTCAAAAGGCTCCAAATGCTCCAAATGCTCCAAACGGCCTCCAAATGGCTCCAACAGCTCCAACAGCCTCCAAATGCATGACAGCTCCAAATGTTTCCAGCAGCTCCAAATGCTCCAAATGGCTCCAACAGCCTCCAATGCTTAACACAGCTCTAAATGGCTCCAAATGCTCCAAACGGCCTCCAAATGCTTGACAGCTCCAAATGTCTCCAGCAGCTCCAAATGCTCCAACAGCTCCAAAAAAAAGGCTCCAAATGCTCCAACAGCCTCCAAATACTTAACACAGCTCCAAATGGCTCCAAATGCTTGACAGCTCCAAATGCATAACACAGCTCCAAATGGCTCCAAATGCTCCAAACGGCCTCTAAATGCTTGACAGCTCCAAATGTCTCCAGCAGCTCCAAATGCTCCAACAGCTCCAAAAAAAGGCTCCAAATGCTCCAACAGCCTCCAAATGGCTCCAACAGCTCCAACAGCCTCCAGATGCTTGACAGCTCCAAATGTTTCCAGCAGCTCCAAATGCTCCAAATGGCTCCAACAGCCTCCAAATGCTTAACACAGCTCTAAATGGCTCCAAATGATCCAAACGGCCTCCAAATGCTTGACAGCTACAAATGTCTCCAGCAGCTCCAAATGCTCCAACAGCTCCAAAAAAAAGGCTCCAAATGCTCCAACAGCCTCCAAATGCTTAACACAGCTCCAAATGGCTCCAAATGCTTGACAGCTCCAAATGCATAACACAGCTCCAAATGGCTCCAAATGCTCCAAACGGCCTCCAAATGCTTGACAGCTCCAAATGTCTCCAGCAGCTCCAAATGCTCCAACAGCTCCAAAAAAAAAAAGGCTCCAAATGCTCCAACAGCCTCCAAATGCTTAACACAGCTCCAAATGGCTCCAAATGCTTGGCAGCTCCAAATGCTTCAAAAGGCTCCAAATGCTCCAAATGGCTCCAACAGCTCCAAAAGACTCCAAATGCTTCAAAAGGCTCCAATTGCTCCAAGAGCTCCATCTTCAATTGGTTCCAACTGATTCCTATTACTTTTATCGAACTTGGCATGATTACTAACATGTCTTTATCAGTATACATTTTGACTGGCAGTGGTAACGTTTTTTACACCTTTAAGTTATAAGTTTTATTTAGAAATCAGATTTCGATAAATGATAGCTTCCATCTGGAAAGAAAATATATTAATTTATCTTCAAGTTTATTCACATACATTTAATTTAATCCATTATTGTATGTAGCCAGCTTCCCTCAGTTCTTTGAGTATGAAGGATATTTCTTTAATGTTCGAATAGTTTCCTGCACAAAGCGATCCATGTAGTAGTCGTAGCCTGTTAACCAATATGTTAGGATCTTCCCATGAGGTATAATCAATCTCTTCTGCTGCCTTCATCATCCTTGCATGTTTATAATAAATATTATCTCTGGTGTCTATCGTTTTAACACCAACCACAAGGTCACTTTCGTCATCTTGCCAGTGATTATCACAAGCTTGATCAGAATAATTTATTTTATTACGTCGTTTCCATCGTTTTGGTCTCAAACCACCATCACAGTCTTCGCTCTTGCATGCTTTTGGTGCTTCAGTACAGTACTCAATCATGTCAGCCTCAGATGTGTCACCACAATCTTCAATCATGCCAGCTTCTGATGTGTCACCACAGTCTTCAATCATGTCAGCACCACAAACTTGATCAGGATAATTTATTTTATTACGTCGTTTCCATCGTTTTGGTCTCAGACTGCCATCACAGTCTTCGATCTTGCCTGCTTTAGGTGTTTCAGTACAGTACTCAACCATGTCAGCCTCAGATGTGTCACCACAATCTTCAATCATGCCAGCCTCAGATGATTCATCAAAGTCTTCGACCTTGTAAGCTTCAGGTGGTTCTCCATCTTTCACATTTTCATGGAGACGACTAGATATTGGAGTAAATATATTTTCATTTCTAATGTGGTTACAACTTCCTTCGTTTGTTTTAAATTTTAAATTATTATCTTGATCTAGATCAGTAATTTTAGCATTAGCTTTTTCGCCTTCGTTCCTCTTCCACGATGTTGTAGCCCAGTCTTCGTTATCTTTATTCATATTAATTGTACAGGTCTTGTAATGTCTATCCAAGTAATATCTTCTACCAAAGGATTTCTGACACTGACTGCAATGAAATGGTTTTTGACAAGGACCCAAATTACACTCGCTTCTCTCATGTCGTTTAGCATTCTTTCTCAAGGTAAACACCTTGCTACAGTATCTACAGCGATGACGTTTTGATACAGCAACAAATCCCGTTTCAGGATTCATATTAGTTATTGAGACTAATGCCAGATGCAAACTAAGAGTTTTAAATTAGATTCAATACTTAAATAGAATTTTTTTCATATTTCATCAGCGAGAATTAATATATCTCATGCAAAAGTACTTTATGCATGTAGTTCTGCTTTTCAACAACAGATGACGCCACATGTTGCTTGCAGGTAAATAATATTTAGTTATTTTATGCGGGATGCGGGATGCTCACTAACGATCGCAAAAGAAGGATGGCTTCGTTAGACTCCAAGGAAAAGGAAGTTCGTCTTGCATGTTGGTGCTCCACAGATGTCTCATGGCGTAATATTAATTTGACTGAGTAATGATATTTGTTAATTCCACCTGATAAAAATATTGCAAGTTTTGATTTAGTAGCAGAAATTATCGAATTAAATGTAACTCCAAATAAAATGACATGTCTCATTAGAACAAAAAAAATCCATGCAGAGAGCGGTTTCTCAGAATAGTCAGAAACACTTGAAGAAACCACAGGAATGATTACAAGAACACGGGAAAAACCATCAAAATATTGTCAAGAATAATCAGGAGCACACTGAGAAAACCACCATAATATTAACAATAATAATCGGAAGCACACGGAGAAAACCATCATAATATTGACCAGATTAATCGGAAGCACACAGAGAAAACCACCACATGTTTTCTTTGATATCATAAAATTACAAGAAAAAATATTTAAAAATAAAAATAAATTAATAAAAAATTAAAAAATAAAAAAAAATGCATAAATTTCTGGCTTGTACAAGAACTCTATCTTTGCTCAACAATGATAAGTTTACAAGCTAGCAGAAACTGTTTATGCATTTTTTTTATTTTTTAATTTTTTATTAATTTATTTTTATTTTTAAATATTTTTTCTTGTAATTTTATGATATCAAAGAAAACATGTGGTGGTTTTCTCTGTGTGCTTCCGATTAATCTGGTCAATATTATGATGGTTTTCTCCGTGTGCTTCCGATTATTATTGTTAATATTATGGTGGTTTTCTCAGTGTGCTCCTGATTATTCTTGACAATATTTTGATGGTTTTTCCCGTGTTCTTGTAATCATTCCTGTGGTTTCTTCAAGTGTTTCTGACTATTCTGAGAAACCGCTCTCTGCATGGATTTTTTTTGTTCTAATGAGACATGTCATTTTATTTGGAGTTACATTTAATTCGATAATTTCTGCTACTAAATCAAAACTTGCAATATTTTTATCAGGTGGAATTAACAAATATCATTACTCAGTCAAATTAATATTACGCCATGAGACATCTGTGGAGCACCAACATGCAAGACGAACTTCCTTTTCCTTGGAGTCTAACGAAGCCATCCTTCTTTTGCGATCGTTAGTGAGCATCCCGCATCCCGCATAAAATAACTAAATATTATTTACCTGCAAGCAACATGTGGCGACATCTGTTGTTGGAAAGCAGAACTATATGCATAAAGTACTTTTGCATGAGATATATTAATTCTCGCTGATGAAATATGAAAAAAATTCTATTTAAGTATTGAATCTAATTTAAAACTCTTAGTTTGCATCTGGCATTAGTCTCAATAACTAATATGAATCCTGAAACGGGATTTGTTGCTGTATCAAAACGTCATCGCTGTAGATACTGTAGCAAGGTGTTTACCTTGAGAAAGAATGCTAAACGACATGAGAGAAGCGAGTGTAATTTGGGTCCTTGTCAAAAACCATTTCATTGCAGTCAGTGTCAGAAATCCTTTGGTAGAAGATATTACTTGGATAGACATTACAAGACCTGTACAATTAAGATGAATAAAGATAACGAAGACTGGGCTACAACATCGCGGAAGAGGAACGAAGGCGAAAAAGCTAATGCTAAAATTACTGATCTAGATCAAGATAATAATTTAAAATTTAAAACAAACGAAGGAAGTTGTAACCACATTAGAAATGAAAATATATTTACTCCAATATCTAGTCGTCTCCATGAAAATGTGAAAGATGGAGAACCACCTGAAGCTTACAAGGTCGAAGACTTTGATGAATCATCTGAGGCTGGCATGATTGAAGATTGTGGTGACACATCTGAGGCTGACATGATTGAGTACTGTACTGAAACACCTAAAGCAGGCAAGATCGAAGACTGTGATGGCAGTCTGAGACCAAAACGATGGAAACGACGTAATAAAATAAATTATCCTGATCAAGTTTGTGGTGCTGACATGATTGAAGACTGTGGTGACACATCAGAAGCTGGCATGATTGAATATTGTGGTGACACATCTGAGGCTGACATGATTGAGTACTGTACTGAAGCACCAAAAGCATGCAAGAGCGAAGACTGTGATGGTGGTTTGAGACCAAAACGATGGAAACGACGTAATAAAATAAATTATTCTGATCAAGCTTGTGATAATCACTGGCAAGATGACGAAAGTGACCTTGTGGTTGGTGTTAAAACGATAGACACCAGAGATAATATTTATTATAAACATGCAAGGATGATGAAGGCAGCAGAAGAGATTGATTATACCTCATGGGAAGATCCTAACATATTGGTTAACAGGCTACGACTACTACATGGATCGCTTTGTGCAGGAAACTATTCGAACATTAAAGAAATATCCTTCATACTCAAAGAACTGAGGGAAGCTGGCTACATACAATAATGGATTAAATTAAATGTATGTGAATAAACTTGAAGATAAATTAATATATTTTCTTTCCAGATGGAAGCTATCATTTATCGAAATCTGATTTCTAAATAAAACTTATAACTTAAAGGTGTAAAAAACGTTACCACTGCCAGTCAAAATGTATACTGATAAAGACATGTTAGTAATCATGCCAAGTTCGATAAAAGTAATAGGAATCAGTTGGAACCAATTGAAGATGGAGCTCTTGGAGCAATTGGAGCCTTTTGAAGCATTTGGAGTCTTTTGGAGCTGTTGGAGCCATTTGGAGCATTTGGAGCCTTTTGAAGCATTTGGAGCTGCCAAGCATTTGGAGCCATTTGGAGCTGTGTTAAGCATTTGGAGGCTGTTGGAGCATTTGGAGCCTTTTTTTTTTGGAGCTGTTGGAGCATTTGGAGCTGCTGGAGACATTTGGAGCTGTCAAGCATTTGGAGGCCGTTTGGATCATTTGGAGCCATTTAGAGCTGTGTTAAGAATTTGGAGGCTGTTGGAGCCATTTGGAGCATTTGGAGCTGCTGGAAACATTTGGAGCTGTCAAGCATTTGGAGGCTGTTGGAGCTGTTGGAGCCATTTGGAGGCTGTTGGAGCATTTGGAGCCTTTTTTTGGAGCTGTTGGAGCATTTGGAGCTGCTGGAGACATTTGGAGCTGTCAAGCATTTAGAGGCCGTTTGGAGCATTTGGAGCCATTTGGAGCTGTGTTATGCATTTGGAGCTGTCAAGCATTTGGAGCCATTTGGAGCTGTGTTAAGTATTTGGAGGCTGTTGGAGCATTTGGAGCCTTTTTTTTGGAGCTGTTGGAGCATTTGGAGCTGCTGGAGACATTTGGAGCTGTCAAGCATTTGGAGGCCGTTTGGAGCATTTGGAGCCATTTAGAGCTGTGTTAAGCATTGGAGGCTGTTGGAGCCATTTGGAGCATTTGGAGCTGCTGGAAACATTTGGAGCTGTCATGCATTTGGAGGCTGTTGGAGCTGTTGGAGCCATTTGGAGGCCGTTTGGAGCATTTGGAGCATTTGGAGCCTTTTGAAGCATTTGGAGCTGTCAAACATTTGGAGCATTTGGAGCTGCTGGAAACATTTGGTGCTGTCAAGCATTTGGAGGCCGTTTGGAGCATTTGGAGCCATTTGGAACTGTGTTAAGCATTTGGAGGCTGTTGGAGCTTTTGGAGCCATTTGGAGGCCGTTTGGAGCATTTGGAGCCATTTGGAGCTAAGAAGTAGTCGTTGCACGTCTATGCAAAGCTAAATGTTTATAAGTTTGCTGGCTTTCGCAAGTGATTCTGTAGTAGGATAGAAATTGTGTAATAAATATTATGTTTGTAAACGACTTTGTGGTGTTTTATTTCTCGAACCTTACGCTTTTCTGGTATTTAAATTAAATTTATTTTAGCTTCGTCCAGGATCGTTCCAAGGACCTTAGACGACCTAATTAATCAGTATATTGTTTGCAAATTTATTTAATGAATTTTTAACTTTTTCCTGAATTTTTAATTTAATTATTACGAATTTTCAATATGGTGGTCTTGATGGCTTATAGGATGATGGTAGTAGAGGTTTTAAAGTCTCTTTAAGAATGTTGAACGTGGCTTATTGAAGTTATTATTTTTTCATAAAATTAAATGTTTTGCATCATTCAGGGATCGAACCAAGGACTGGAGCGGATCGAATCGATATGTAAGTTAATGAGTGTTTTTTTTGATGAATTTTGGATTTTTTCCCGCTTTTCTAGCTACATTATTACATGATTTCAAGATGGTGGTCAAATTTCAAGATGGCGGGGGGCACCTCCGTAATAAATGATTACTGCACTGTAGCGGGTTAGAATAAAATAATCCAGATGGAACTGTACTCTATAATACAAGTACACACACAAGATGGCGTACTCCGGCAGGTGGTATCCTCTGGTAGCATGTACTGAACATAAAATGTCGGATCCATGATGGTCGACAAGGACAAAGTCAAATTTCAGGGACAAAGTCAAATTTCAAGGTCAAGGTCAAAGGTCAAGATCAAGGTCAAAGTTCAAGGTCAAGGTCAAATTTCAAGGTCAAGGTCAAAGTTCAAGGCCTAGGTCAAAGTTCAAGGTCAAGGTCAAAGTTCAAGGTCATGGTTCAAGGTCAAGGTCAAAGGTGTGGTGACCAGATAATTAAACTAACATGCCATCGGCGCACTCTAGCGGACGAAAACAAGATGGTGATCTCCAGCGGATGAAGACAAGATGGCAGCCGTCACGAAAAGTGCAACGGTGGTTTTAAAGGATTTTTTATTATTTAATTATTTAATTTTTTTATGAATTTTAAATTTTTTCCCGAATCTCTAGCATTAAAATCAGATAATAAATAAAAAAGTTAAAGATGGCGACCATAACGATAATTGCAACGGTGACGTCATGATTCAAAATGGCGGAAAACACATCGCCGAAATTTTCGAGAACACACAATTACGTCATCCAAAATGGCGGATCCAAGATGGCGGATCCAAAATGGCCGCCGTGATCTACTTGTCCCGTTACGTTATGTCACGTTACGCTGTGTCCCGTTACGCCGGCTGCACGCACGAGAAAGTGTCACATTACGCACATTGTCACGTTATGCTCGTCCAAGATGGCCGCCGTGGCTTCAGAATCCAAGATGACTGCCATGATATCCTTATTCCTAGAAATGGCTTAACTGAGGCTTGAGTTAAGGATGCTTAAGCCAGTTTTAGGAATTTTCAGCCGCTGGGATTTTTAAGGTGGGACATCCGTACGTATTTTACATGGAGAAATCTTACGACTTTCGTGACTTCTAGCTCAAAGCTGGATTATCCTATTAAAACGGCTTTTTTTCCTATCAAAGACAAAGGTGGGGAAAATAAAGCTATTGTCGAATTTTTAATATTACACAATTAGAGAAATAATAAAAAAATATCAAACTTGTTAAATTTTCAAGTAGCGAAAATTCGATTTTCGATACCATAGCTTCATTGGAATTCAAATAACTTTTTAAAATATATACGTGATTGCATGTGTTTAAGTAACCGTTTTGATACAAACAGGCACGTAAAATTTAACTTTTAGTTCCAGGTTTTATCGGAAGAGAGCGCATTCTAAAGATGCTTCCCCCACCACCGGCGAGCTCATTCTCCTCCTGCGCTCTGTGGGGGTAATAAATTGGCCGGTATGTTAAGTTCGCGTTCCTTCCGTTCCTGGAACCGCTCGAAGGGAAACTATACCTTCACCTTGTCACACCTTTACCTAGATTCGTGATTCACAAAGCGCCCGTTTCATTTTGATCATACAGAGTTTTCGTCAGCTATCCTATTCTGTGCTTTGTTTTTCAATACTGAGTGTGCGGGTAATGAAAATAGACGGAAAACAAAATGTCTGAATCTCTAAAAGGGAAGACCACAGTTTATAGTCGTTGGTCGACTAAAGGTACACGGCAATTAAAACTGTCGACAAAACGGAAAAAAACGTAGGCCACATAAGAATTTACTGGATTCTTGCAAGAGACGAAGGTAAGCTATAATACGGTTACGTAAAATAAACGTGCAAGTATCAAGTTTTATAAGCGGCAAAAATGTACATAACGCTATTCCAATTTTTTCAGGTTGTCAGATGAAACAAACACAGCTCATGGTAGACCCAAATGTACAGCTGTGAAAACAAACGAACTCGTGGAAATCCGAACGACTTAGGCCTACGTTAATTCGTCTCAGTAATTAGACTACGGTTTTATATATTCAGTGGAAAAGTATTAAACATCCCTACTAATATTATAAATGTGAATGTAAGTTTGTTTGTTACGCTTTCACGCGAAAACTACTTAACCGATCATCATGAAACTTTGTACACATTTTTTGGAGGTATTAAAAGTAACATAGGATACTTTTTATTAAAAAAAACAATACTTTTTTCCTAAGAGCAAAAAAATTGATATTTGTATGTATTATCGTCTGACTGCGAGTTTGAGTAATTTGAATCATATTTAACGCCATCTGGTGTTTCAATAAGTAAATTAAATAATTCACCAATTTAATAATATAATACCGGAGGTCAATTTACTATTCAATTTTATTTTTCTGTCACCGCCAAGCATTACTTAAACTTTTTAAATTTTAGAGGTTAGGTGTCTATTTTCTTCGGTGATTGTTGTTTGGACATTGATGCTGGTTATATTTTACTTTCAAGAGAATTTTGTAATTTAGTGAAAATGATGTGGATCTAATTACTCAAGTTTTCCGGACTTGCAGAAAAATTTGAATAGTGATCGGTGGTTGTACGCAAGAGCAATATTGGCGCCAAAAAATTTATATCGTTAATAAAATCTACACTTATATTTTAAAAAAGGTGCAAGGCGAAATGGAGTATTTGTCAATAGATACAATCATGAATACAGAACAAAGCACTTAATATCCTTCGGAGTGTTTTAATTCACTTGAACTTTCGGGTGTACCCTCACATAAACTTCAAATGAAACTAAATGAAGGCCTACAAGTTACGCTTATACGAAATCTAGATGCTCCTCGACTATGTAATGGAACGAGGCTTCGGATCACACAATTGGGGCAGAATATTAATTTTTTTATTATTCTACGTTAATACTTTGAACTTTTTAAAATGTTACGATTAATTTTTTTTGTAATAGTGAAACATATTTCAATAAAGCATGTTTTCAGTTTTTTAAGCTAAATCGGATGTTAGAATTTTTAAATACGGATGATTCCAGTCACGCAATAAAAAAAATTACCATATTATTTTATTTTCTTTGCAATGATCTTTGATACTTAAGGACATAACACGAGCGAAGCCACGGGTAAAAGCTAGTCAAAAATACAGTTGTAAGGGTTATTTAAATTTTTCATAACGATTGCAATTTTTATACACGTGTCCACACTTTTAAGTATTATTTTTGCTACGTTTGCTTGTAAATAAAACCTTGAGCCTACTCTAGCTAATTCTTCTCATTTGTGTTACCGTTTAAGGCAGTTTTTTAAAGTTAACATAAGTTGCCATATTATATTCCCATCATTACTATTTGATCGTTAACAAAACTTGGGCACCTAGTAATAAATGAAAAAAAATAACAATTAGAACGAAACATTTTATGAAAAGTGAAAAATGCAAGATACGTTTTTGTCTTATTATTTTTTTTACGTGAGGAACACGCATGCAGACTTTGTCCCCCTATTTAAGAAACATCCTGTATATAAATGCTTATATATATATGTGCTTATATATATTTATGCTTATACGTGTCTCTTGGTGCAGTTAACATCTTACTACACATCAGCTATATCATTACTTCCTGTGTACTTCTCGTTGATTTACATGACATTAGCATTGCAGTATTATATCGCTGACTCTATACAAATTGTTCAAATTAGGAACTGCAAGTTTACAACGTGCCATTATTTTATTTTTTATTTAACTGTTTTCTGTACAGATATTATTGAAATGTTAATTTGCAACGTACAACTTTTTCTTTATATTTTTGGTCGTTTGTTCTTGTTATATTTATCGACAACTATAAATTTTTTGTAGGCTGCTATTGTTGGATACTACACGAAGAAGGTGCTCTTCATTGGGGTGAAAAACAAGTACTGCACGATTTGCGATCGCCGCAGAGAAGAAAGGTGCAACTGCTGCCGATCATGCTTGTAGTAGGAACTGGGGTGTTCACCAAACATCAACAAGCATGGAATTGGCTATTATTCTTGAAGGTTTTCTTGCAAGTGAGGAAATGTATTCGGTGAGATACGCTAAAATTGTTGCAGATGGAGACAGCAGTGTATATAAAAATATTCTAGACGCAATACTTTACAAATCATTGACTGTAGAAAAAATTGAGTGCTCGTGCCACCTTTTAAGGAATTATTGTAATAAATTGAGACATATTTCAGCAACAAGTGATGGAGGCCGTTATCCTATTTGTCTTAGGAAGAAAATGGGAAATTATATTTTGCGACTTCGAATGGCAGTGAAGAAGGCTGCATAATACAGGAATAAGACCATGACAAATGATATTGAGCTAAGCATTTCCGAGCTAAGAAAGGATATTTTGAATGGGCCAAATCATGTATTTGGGAGCCATAGAAACTGTGCAGAACGGGGGTATTTCTGTGATGCTGCAAAAACAGAAGAAAGCTCCAATATCAATGATTTGATAAGCACTGGACTGTTTGAAAAAGTTATGTTGGCAGCAAAACACCTTGCCAGGAATACTCGTAGTTTGCTATACTGTATTGACAACAATGCTGCTGAACAGTACAATTCTTTCATTTCCAAATACACTGGAGGGAAAAGAATCAACTTTTGTAGAGGAAATAGTTACCAAACAAGATGTGCTGGAGCAGTAGTACAGCATAACACAGGAACAGCTCACTACACGATACACAAGCAAATGTATGGCAGAAGTCCTAAATTTTTCTGTAAAAACGACCAACTTAAAAGGAAACGGACAGATTTAAAGATACATTCAAGAAACATGCAGAAGAAATATCCAAAGTAGTCCAAGAAATGCTCAAAGAAGTTGTTTTCGGGTTTTTGTGACAAAGATAGTTTTAATGGACCAAATGCACAACGACCAGACATGGATGATCAAGAGTTTGAGAAAGAACGCTCTTTATTTCTTGATTCACTGAGAAGAAGTGAAGAACAAAGAAAAAACTTAGAAAAAATTACAGTAAGTACTTCAAAGTGGGAGTGGAGTGTGGTTGCAAGAACGAAGAAAACTACTCACTGCTTCACATTTTGGGTCAGTTTGTAAACGCCGAAAAACAACGAAATGTGACTCGCTTGTGAAAAGTATTCTGTACGGAACATCTATACGGAATGAAGCAATCATGCATAGTCGAGAAAACGATAAAGTATCACTAGAAGATTTGCATAATTCTTTAGGAATATCTATTCGTCCATGTGGTCTGCTTGTGGACGAGCAACTGGAATTTTTGGGAGCCTCTCCAGACGGTATCATAGATTATGATGTTATAGTGGAAGTTAAATGCCAATTTTCTTCAGCAGACTTACATCGAGAAGATGCGATAGCTCAGGGAAAGATCAAATCATTTACGTGCCAAGATGGAAAAATTGTACTAAACAAAAACCATGATAATTTCTTTCAAGTGCAGGGACAGCTACACATTACAAAAAGAAATTATTGCATATACATTGTCTGGAATAGGAAGGGTATGTATTATCAAAGGATAAAAAGGGACGACAATTACTGACATAAAGAAATGAAGGATAAACTTGTTAAGTTTTACATGGATTGCCTATTACCAGAGATAATTGACCCTAGGGCCTAGATACACACGTTCTATGACAATAAGAAATCCTGATTACATACTGAATGCTGGGAAGCAGTGCCCAGCTATTTCAGGATCATCACAGGATCAGCAGAGAGTTAAGTAAAACAAAACAAAACAAAAAAACTATATTTGTGATTATGGTGAGATATATTTCATAGTGACAGGTTTTCATAAATAATGGTAATAATTTAAAAGTTTTATTTTTAGATGTGCATACTTTCTTACTAATATATGTTTATACTAGCTAAACCCGGCCACGCTTTGCTGTGGCACAGTTTAATATTAATTCATTGTTTAATTTAATATTTTACTGTGCATGGCTGTGGAATGTAATAGAAGAAATAAAAATGTGTTTAGCTTAAATATTTTTATTGTAAAGCTAATGGAAGGACTACATTCCTTGTTTTCCCATTTTTTGCATAAACATATAGATCAGATGGTTTACCGACTCTGGAGCACCCGACATATAACTGTCCATGAGAGAAGCATTCATTTTCTAAATTCAAACCGCACACTTGCAAAGATTGTCCTTGTGCTTTATTGATGGTCATAGCGAACGCAAGGCGTATTGGAAATTGAAGTCGTTTGAACTCGAACGCCATATCTGTCGGAATAAGTGGCATTCGTGGAAGTAATACGTCTTCACCTTTATGAAGTCCAATCAAAATTGTTGCTTCAATAAGATTATCCATTAATTTTTTAACTACTAATCGTGTACCATTACATTATTTAGGCTGACAGATATTTCGAAGCAATATAATTGGCACACCAATTTTCAAATTCAAAATATGTGGTGGTAATCCTGGAACATCGAGTGAATTGAGAAATTCCGTTGGAAAGTTCACTGCTTCATTTTGGTGCACTACTGAATCAATAGATTTGTATGTCATTGTTTCACCTTCGATTCTGTTTATAATACTATTGTTCATATCGTGTACGTCAACATTTTTAGCCGCTAGAATGGCTCTTTCGCTCAACCATGCATGATTTTTGAATTTTGTTTCGATGTTTTGGAATACCTTGTCTACTAATTCCTCTTTTGAATCTACGATGTTGCATAAATCAGATGATAAGCTGATTTTTCCTGTTTCTGGATTTGTAGGTACAGTGCCGTTACCAACTTCAATTAATTGTCTTGAAAATATGACTGCTGTTGGATCGTTCTGAAGTTTAACTCGCATATTCGTGGTTAAATGCATTTTTTTTACTGTGCTCCAAAAATTTGAATATTTTTTAATTTAAACGTATTTTTATCAATAGAGTCGAAAGAATATACTTTCAAATTAAATAAAGTTTTTTATTCTTTCTTGAAATATATATATATACATATTTGTGTAAGTTATAGTCGTCAAGGCACAATGGTCGAGTAGCCTGATGTGCTTGAACTTCGACAATATGGTACAGCATCGTCGAGCGTGGTCACAACTAATTTGGGTGACCATGATATTTAGTTATAGAAACTTTTTTTTCCGACTTTTCCGGTGGATTTTCCCAAACTTTTATTTCATATAAACACTCTTCTGTTAAGATGCAATGTTCTGTAAAAATTTCAATCCAAACCATCGTATACTTTCCGAGTTTTGCGGCCAAATACATACGGAAGCTAAATTTTTATATATATAGATAGGTACACATACTTATCAATCAACTACTTTGTTACTTTTTTTTTTCAGAATCATTAAAATAAATTTACGAATGAAAACACTTTAAAAACTTTCTCTAGTGCTTACTCGCATTATATTTACCTATATGGTTCTTAATATTTGTGGAATATAATGAAATCGAATGCACGTGATGAGGTGCATTATACTTAAATCATGTTTGTGATAATTGAATTATGTGTTGTAAATGTGTGTTCAAATGAATGCAATGTGCAAACTGAATTAATTTATAGAGTACTCCAGTGTTTGTATTATTTGCTGTAAATATGTATTGAAACGATGACTAAATATACAAATTGAATTTATGCTCCAACAAATTACGGTTTATGTAGATTATTTTTCTAATTTTTCGGGAAATACGTGTAATATTTAGAAAAAAAATAATAGTATAAACGAAAAATCATTAATTATTTAATATAACAGAATTTTGTAACTACGAGTTGCAATATTTTTTTAAGGCAATGATCTTCAAATATCACATTTTTTGGGGGTATTTCATAGCAGACGGTATTGAAAATTTATTGTTGGTCATGTTGTTCCCAATTAGTTTGACTAAATTTTCCTATTCTTTCATGAGATTAAACCGTGGTTTTAACTGATTATTGAATGAAAAATGTATGACGAATTCAAAATTTGTCAATTTGTCGATTAGCCTATATCATTTAGGCCTAACCCTACATTGACATAGTTACAGTTATCGACATTTAAAAATTTGCTACTATGGAAAATCCGATTTGAAAGAACACAGTAAAATGAAATTTACAATATAGGCTACTCTGTTTGCGTTTTAAAGTTTCCTCGAAAACTGTACAAGTGTAATATCTTCGCCTTGAATGTATTTGTATTGAGTTTATTACAGTGTTCCTTTACTTTCTTTGAGAACTGAACCCAATGAGGCGTTTCTGTCGAATTTTATTTAGGTTCATTGTCATTAAAAGTATAAGTTAAATTATTTTTGGTTTTAACACGACACCAACGAATCTTAAAATACAGAGTAGGAACTGATATATGCTGTGAGAATTTATGTTAACAATGATTTCGTTTCTGTCCACAAATTTGCAGGCAGGTGAGTTTTAATATGTACAATACCAAATAAAATATTTAGTTGCAACATTGAGATAGTTTTTTGTTACTTTTATTTGTTTGTCTGAAAATTTTTATATTATACGATATTATATTACATGATTAAATATTATAATTAGCTGAAACGAGCACTAATCATAACAATTAACAGCGTATAATTACACTGTTATTGTTATGTAAAGTTCTGTTTCGTATTATGAATGAAACGGTATTTTACCTATCTCAAACAGCTCGCTAAACCTCTGAAGAACTTGCCAAGCCTCATATCTACGCTCCTATGCTTGAGATACACTGCATTTGCAATCATGTTTACAATATGAGTGAACATTATTACTAACTTATTTATCGAATGGTTTGCAGTTCGTGATTCTTCAGATTCCATGTATAGGTCAAATATTTTGTTACCTACTGAAACGACTTAATTTGATATGTTTTGTCATGAAATACAATGACGAACACTAAAATATTCTTACCGCACCAGAACTTAACTAACTTTTGAGAAGTAGGTTCCTGTCAAAGTACACACAATAGCCTACATATTTCCAACCAAATTGATAGGATATCTATGTGAGATTATTGGTAAAATAAATATGAAAATAGGTAGTTTGGTTAATTACATTTAATTGTATCTAATGGTCAATCACGTCTTTAAATCTGTATTCAGTTTCAGGGCGAGTACAGATCAAAGCCTGCCTACAACCTACCGCTATAGTACAACAGACGCGGCCGACAAGTACTCTTACGATACAGTACAAAAATGCCAGTTTACTACTCTGCCTACCACAATGCACGAAAAACAACTGGTTTTGTTGCTGATACAAATGCTTAAGTAATTATTGTTTAAGGTATTCACACGATTATTTCCTACAAGTTGGACATTAACTTCAGTTTACACATTCATTTTATCAATTTTATTTTATGTATATTAAATACTTTGCGATGATATCGGAGCAAATAAATAGTTGGTTAGGATGAGAGAGTTTTACGGCTCCTCAATAGTGAGGTCTCGACAGTCGATGAAGGCAGAGATTCTGTTATTAACTTACCTAATATTTTGCGCGTTGCATTGAAAATCATACTCTTTACTTATCACCCTAAACAAATAACGTTTGTCCGCACGAATATGAGCTGCAAAGAATGTTTTCAAGATAATTAATTAAATAAATAAAAATTGTTATCGATGTTAATTAAACATTTATTTCAAAACTGATACACATTTTGTGTACGATAAATGCTCACTGACAGTTTACCAGTAGTTTGCAAGTAAACGTTCCACGGTCAGCTTATTGACGCAGCGCTTTCAAGGTCACTGGCCTATGAACAAGGGATGACTCCGCGTCTCCGCCTGTTCAAGGGACAGAGGACAGAGGAAGAGCGAGTCCACGCCAAATACCACACGGCCTCCTTCAAACCCCCCCCCCCCCCCCCCCCCCCCCCGCGCTACGATAGAATAACCGGTTTGGGGTGGCAAACAGCGTCTTCGTCCACCACCCCCGGCGGCTAGTAGTGGGGGTAGCTAAGAGTTCGGGTTTTCCACTTCCCCTCGCACCCTGTTCCACAGACACTGCGACAGCTTGCTAACGTGTGCCCGGATGTCCCACCTTAAGGACTAAAAACGGGAATTTTTCCCTCGAAACGGGAAATTTTTCCCTCGAAATGAGAAATTTTTAATTTGTGGAATTTGTTGAGATTTTTTGGCGGAACTTTTTTCCACAGAAATGGAAATTTTGGCGATTTTTGAGGAATTTTGGGCAAATTTTGCCCAATTTTGGCGGATTTTGGTGATTTTTGAGGATCAAATTCTAGGTCAAGGTCAAAGGTCAAGGTCACAACCATCCAAGATGGCCGTCGTGACGTCAGAGATGGACGTGACGTCAGAGATGTGGATCGGCACCAAGCACCACAGCCTGAAGCCTGGGCCAGCTCCGGCTATCCTATACTACTTATCACTCTAATAATTATTCTCCTTTTCGATGTTTTTTCTTGTTTTAAGTGGTTTATTTCGCCATTTCCCTGGACTTTATTTATTGCTCTCCCATCATTGAGTAACATTTTAGAACCCAGTAGGAATTCCGAAACGCCGTTTTATGGAGGCAATCAAAGAACATTTTAAGTAGATGAAATAATTTTTTTTTCCCGTATGGTAAGACCGTGACTCTCCTGAATTATCTTAGCCAATTATGCGAGTACCTGCAAATTCACAAAGTGCAAGGAGTAAAAAGAAAATGTGCATTTTGTAGTAACACGCGCTTTACAGTAAACTTAATTAGTTCAGGCAAATTTGTTGAGTTATCAGATGTTAACTTTATAAAAGTGAAGAAAGAAATGCCTATATTCAAGATATGCGAGTAAAAAATTTCATTCAGATACCAATGTGGGATGAGAGTTTCATGCCATCATAAATCTGTTTCGGCTTCAATAAAATTTACTTTAGAAAAAATAAAACAAATTGTTTTAAGAATAAATTCATTGTAGAAGGTGCACTGTTTTCTGAGTTATTTACTGGCGATTTATTTTGCAGTAAACTATTCTTTTAGTAATCAGCCATCAGCAACATTTTTACACAATACGTTAATCAAAACTATGTGCCCTTGTTTAACTCATAGTATGCGTGATAAATTTAAATAATATTATGTTTTTCATCTCCCTGAAAATTAATAAATCGGGCCTTTTCGTTTTCTTTGACTTGAATAAACTTACACGAACACGTATTATCCACATATCAATATATAAACATCGGTATAATACAAAGTAACATAACGACTTTTCTCTTATTTTTAGCCTCTTGCTGTCAAAGTTATTGAAAAATGATAAATCCGTAACCAACTTCGAATGAATTAAAATTAGTGATGATTTTGTTCACAACTCTTTCAACATAGCTTGTAGCATTATCAGTGACTGTTTGTTTACATTCTGCGTCCCAGAGTTGACAGTGGCGCTTAAACCGGCCGTTACTTGAACTTCTTGGCGTCTTTCTATCCCCAGCTCTCTCCCCTTAAGGGGCCCGCCTAGTCAGGGGTGTATCTGTGTTAGTGAGGCTGGATGATAGGTTGCGACGCTCGCTGGTGCTTCTAGCGCGGTATCGCTTCTAGTAGCAAGGCTCTGAACTGGTGCGAAGTTTTCTCGTCGACCATAGGGCTGCTATGAGATTTGAGCGGTAACCAAACATTGTATGGCGGAGAAATGAAGATAAAAGTGTAACGCAAGTCCTTTGACTGCTTCCAAGAATGTCTACTATGATTTACGTGCCAGAAATACGTATGCTCTGAAAACACGCGTTTCAGCCATTTCCAATTTTATAAAAATATGTACAGTTCAAATTTAAAATAACGAATTATGGGGAAAGAAAACTTCTTAACAGACAGATCCCGGCGTAATCTTCACTGCTTTTTCGTAAACAAAAACACCACTCGAATATCTAGAGCAATTTTCAAATCGTGTGTTTTTTTTTTCTTTCTTTTCTGAAGCTTGCACAACGTATTTGTGGCCAAGTAGGCAGGAGCCTTAACTTCGGCATTCATGGACAGATATAGTGGGCGGCGCTCCATCACGTTGGAAGCTTCTCGAGGCCACGAAATGCATTGATCGCAGCGCGGGTAGCCGAACATCCTGTCCGGATCCACTGTTAAATATTTTCACCATAAAATTACGAAGAACTCTTGTTTACAAATAATCAAGTCGCACCTGTGTTTTCGTACCATGTGCGTCTCTGCCTGAGGACGGGAGCAGATAGCAGTTCCCGAAACGTCGCTTGTTTCTGTTTTGGAGAAACTATTGTGTTTGTTTCGTCTTTTCGTTTTGTCGTGTTTTTGTCTCGTTTCAACTGTTGTGCTGATTTTTTTCGGGTTCAATATTGTTGTGCTGTCATCATTTGTGGGTTCTTTTTTTTTTTTCGTTCTCTTCTGTTTTGGAAAACTATTGTGTTTGTTTTGTCTTTTCGTTTTGTCGTGTTTTTGTCTCGTTTCAAACTGTTTTGCTGAATTTTTGTGGGTTCAATATTTTTGCGCTGTCATGTGGGTTTTTTTTTTTTCGTTCTCTTAGTCCATTTTTCTTTGTTTTTCTTTGTTTTTTGACCATTTTCCTGTTATGGAATATTATGTGGTGTTTATATCCTGTTGACAACAGCAATGTTTTTCTGATTTTTTTTTTGTCTTTTGGGTATTTTTTAGTTTTCTTCTACAGAAAACGTGCCTAGCAATGGCTATGTCCAAAAGCTTACATCAAGTAATCCAGGGATCCTTGTAAATTTGCGGGCACTTAGTTTATTGACTTTGCACGTAAATCCACGAAAATAATCTTGGTATACTAGCAAAATAAAATTCAAAAACTTGTTTAAGACTCCTGCTAAAAAAAAAAAAAAAAAAAAAAAAAAAACACTCACACGAGTGTGTTAACCTGGAAAAAAAAAAGAATTGTGGTGTCGAAATACGGGTTGATCCTACGAAGATTCAAGTTATATAAAATTAGAATAACTCTTCGATTAATCGATGTGAATTTTTCATTGGAAATTCCGTGAGTTTACTGTGGTATCTAAGAGTGAAGGTACTGTCTCGACTGGCAGTCGGTCTGGACGAAGTTAAGTTTCCTCCTTGGTGCCGTGGCTTGAACCTGCTCCCGAACAGGTGCCGCGTTGTTTCGTAACACTTTTTAGCCATTCAAGGCCGCGTAAATTGAGACTGATTATTTCCCCCCCCCCCCTTTTTAGTTTTTCTTTTTTTAATCGCCCATTGTTCGTCGACTTCCCCTCGACTCATCGAGGCCGCCCCCCGCGGAAGGCCGTTTGGGAGCTGTTTGAATACGGAATCAACCCCTCGTTTCACGCCGACCGTAAAATGGAACACGAACCGGTTTCCGCCAGGGCAAAAACCTGTAGATCCAGTTCCAGGGCCTGGTTTAAATTGAGCCCGCGTTTTATTTTTGGTTTCACCGATCCGCCTTTGCGTTGCAGTCCTGCGCCTCATGCGTCACACTCGCGGCGTCTTTAATATTAATTCTTCAAGCCGCGAACGTTCGAGAGCAGCGAACCGATAAAGAGGTCAAAAACAGGCTCCATATATCTCCTTTTACACGCGTGTGTTCTCTTAAAGTTTCTTCTCTTCCTTTAAAACAAAAGAAGAAAAAAACTTTGGAAGAGGCTTTTTCTCTCATCTTACAGCCTGCTGTTTTTCCGCCTCTGTAATTTATATTTAAGGAAGTGTCAGTTTACAAGCAGTTATGTTTCTGCTGGTTTTTTTTATATTCTTCTTTTCGTGCAGATGGGCTTCTTACCTCCCCCTCCCCCCCCCCCCCCCCACACCAACAGTACAACGTCCAGGATTTATAAATTTCAGTTGCCGGCAACTTACAAATAAAAGAAATTTCCTCGCATCCCATTTAGCTTGCGGAAAGTAGGCCAAAGAAAACGACTTCTTATCTGCACTTCTACTGTGCGAGAAAATTTTCATTCCAGGCAAAGTGGTGGATTTTGATGATCTACGGCGAATAAAATAATTTACTTGCTTAACTATAAATTTTAAATTAAAGTGTTACACTAAGGCAAAATAAGAAAGAATATTAAGAGTTATACTAAGTATATAAAATTTAAATAGATATTCTTAAAATAATTATTGTAGCTATTTAATATCTTCACTGTAATTTGTTTTGTAAATGTAACATAAATATTCATTTACATATACTTGTAAATTTGTAAATGATAACAACTGTATAAATACAAAGTATGTAGTGTTCGCAGTAATACTGGGTTTGACTAATAACTTCAACGGAATTCTCTGTACTGTCTATGCATTTACACATTCGGCAGCAGCTGATTGTTACTTGACGTAACTCCAGAAAATGTTTTTAAATCTGTGTTTTTAAGAATATTATGTAACGAAGTGGCGAAGTGGTAAGACGTTAGACTCCAGAGGGTCAGGGTTTGAATCACAGTTTTTTTTTCTTGATGGTTCTTCAAAAATAATTCCGAACGAATACCAAGGCCATTTCTCCGGTCTGCGCCGCGGGCTACCGTAAATGAAGGAATATCACCGAAACTACAGCATGTCCATAAACTAATTTCCCAGTTATAAATGTTAATATTTTCAACTGTAAGCGTTGAGGCGGTGACTATGCTGGGTTGGTGGCCCCAGCCCTGGCCATTGCCGAAGCTCTAACACCCTCCCGATCAAACAAAAGGGAGCGAACCCTAACAGTTCTGTTTTAAATAAGCTCTGGTACCCTATTAGGGCGCATATGTGGGAGGGAAACGTGAGAACGCCGGCCGTAAGGTCGAAATAATCTGTAAGCGTTGTGGGTTGTTGGTTCAAGATCACAAAGATTTAGATGAGCACAGGCGCGAGTACTGCTTTGTTTTTTTCTCGCTTGCAGCGCCACCTACGCAAAATGGCGACTCCTGAGCTAAAGCGTTTTTTGTGTTCTGAAATTTGCTAAGAGTGAATCTGTAATCTCAGTTGAACGTGCGTTTCGTTTAAAGTTTAATTATGAGCCCCCATGTGGAAAAAAAAAACATCCGCCGATGGTATATGCAACTCTAAAACGACCAGATGTGTTTGTAAAGGGAAAAGCACGCAACGACCAAAATTGTCTGTACAGGATGTTGACCGTGTCAGAGAATCCTACCTGGGTGGTCCTAATAAATATGTTAGGAAAGCAAGTCTTGAACTTTAGTTGCCGAATAATACGATGTGGAAGTTTTCAAGAACACATTACCGGTTACAGTTGCTACATGCTTTAAAGCCAGATGATGCGATTTTTTTTTCCTTTTTGGGCTTTATAAAAGATTGTATCTACGTTCCACCGCTACCTAATGATATGCCAGAGTTGAATCCCATAATTGAAGAGGCTCTTGAAAGCTTTGCTCTCTGTAGCCATAATTATTGGAATGCCATGTTGTTTATAGTGACCGACTACTACTAATATTTTCTCCTGTGAAATAATAATTGGTGTTTAGTATTCTTTTTTTTTCATTCAGTATATATACAACTGAAATAGTACAGTCAAAATAAAAAGTTTCACGTTCTCATAAAAAATCAAGTAATAGTATCTAAACAACATAAAAATATTAAAGTTTATGATAATAACTGATGTAAATAATAAGAATTTTAATGCAAGCAAGCCGGGTAGTATGAATTAATCAACTGCGGTTGCCATTCCTTCTGTAGTACAGAAAAAAAAAATTATATTTTTTTTTACAAAAGATTCATTTGGAAACCAGTTGACAATAAATAGTTTTCAATACTACAAGGAACATTTTGTAACATGGCTATGGTTATTTTTGCACGTATGAAATACGTTTACCGAGATAATACAAAGTATTTGGCGCATAATTTTATACTTTAATACATGTTTTGTTCAATCATAACTTTTTTTTAGAAGAATAGAAAAGGTAATCGAATATTCAATTATTTTACTTCATTTTGTTTTGTTTCGCTTATTAATGTGCGCAGTTGATACTGGAAAGCCATTAAGGGGGTGCCTCTAGTGGCGTAGCCAGGATTTGTGTATGGGGGGAGTTAAGAAGCATGGGCCGCCCCCCCCCCCCGTATTAAAGCGGGTGGTCCGGGGGTCGGAAAAATTTGGATTTTAAGGTGTAAAATAGTGCTATTTTAGGAGTTTTCAGTGCTTAAATTTAAATATTGTAATGGTAAAAATTTTATTAATTTTAAAATGAAATTTGTTTGAGTGATGAATAATAAATTAATTAAATATTTGGTGCTAAGGGGAGGGTTTGAACCCCTAAACCCCCCCCCTGGCTTCGCCCCTGGGTGCCTCCCATTTCAGGTCATGATTTTATATTTATATTAATCACTGATCAACTTTTAGACTTTTTCCATCGTTTAACTTTCACGAAATGAAAAATATATACAGCGCGTATATTTTGCATAATTAGCTGCCAAAGTTACATTTTAAACGTTTTTGGGTTGTACAAATAAGGAGAATTTAATTTATTGCAGAACAGAAACTTTTTAGGTTTAACTGCAGTGCCACTGGTTACTTCATGATATGGTTTGCATTTCTATCACAAAAACTCATTTCATGTTTCTTGACTGTAAAAATCATAAAAAATTTGTGAATTTTGAAATGCCAGGTAAAATTTATTAATATTTTCTGAAAGAAATTCAAACCATTTCTTGAAGTAGCCAGTGGCATTGCAGTTAAACTTAAAAAGTTTGTTTTGAAATAAATTAAATTCTCCTTATTTCAAAAACCTAAAAACGTTAAAAATGTAACTTGGGCAGCCAATTATGCAAAAAAGTATTCTCTGTATATATTTTTTTCATTTCGTGAAAGTTAAACAATTGAAAAAGTCTACAAGTTTTTTCTATAATTACTGTAAATATAAAATCTTGACCTGAAATGGGAGGCACCCCCTTAAGGGAACGGTTTACAAATGGCTAAACTATTGGAGGTACTGGGACAAACGCAAAGCATGAACGCCCGGGTTAAGAAACCGAACCCTGTGAACCGCGTGAGAAAGCCAGACTGTGGCGCTGATTGATCCTCGCCCTCGTGACGTCAGCTTGTCTTACCCTTCCCCGCGGTCCCGCCAAGCACCCCATGGGTCAGGGTGGGAGGTGGTCCAATTACGGCCGCTAATTCCTCCACCGGGAACATCTGCACCCGGGGAGATTCCAACCCCCGCGGGCTGAGACACGCCGGCTGCGGACTGTATTCCGATATCGGGCGAGGAGGCGTCGTTACCACAACGCCGAATGTCAAAATTAACCACAACGCCGACAGCTAGAAAACTGCTGTGTACCACAACGCCGAAATAACAACTGAATTAATTTGTGTGTGTTTCTTTAATGTACCTTAACGCCGAAATACCACAATCAAACCTAACCTTACCTAAACTAACCTAACCTAGCGTAATATAACCTAACCTAACTTCACCTAGCCTATCCTAGCCTAGACTAACCTAAACTAACCTAGTCTAACCTAACCTAGTCTAACCTAACCTAGTCTAACCTAACCTAGTCTAACCTAACCTAGTCTAACCTAACCTAGTCTAACCTAACCTAGCCTTTGTGGCAGTCCTGCAATGACATTTTTCGGCGTTGTGGTATTTCGGCGTTGTTTTGCGTCCCCGGCGAAGAGCACACGTAAGGATCGTAGGCCAATCCGTCCGAATCAGCTCGGCTTCTGTGCTGCGGACCGTGTCCAAGGCGAACTTAATCACCGGCGTTTCTGTCGACACTGCAGTCGCCATCACCAGGGTAGAGTTGCCTGCTGAGGTTACCACAACGCCGCCGATCCACCATAATGCCATCCGGGGCGTTCAGTGTGCGAGAGACCAGAAAGCGAGGTTTCTGTGACTCGCTCGGTGCATAGTAAATCAAGATGGATGCACCCCCACACTTGTGTCAGAATCACTTGGATCAACGGGCGGGGTGCGTGTCTTGTTTTATAGGTCTGGCACACGGGTCTGTGTAGTGTAATGCTAGAAAAGTCACGTGTACCTGTCGTCGGCGGGGGAGAGAAGCTCCCCACCAGTCAGATCGGCCAACTGGCGTGATGTAGTGTCGTGTTGCTGTGCATTAGAGGCTTGTAAGTGTGCCTGAAATTTGCAAGTGGCCTATTGAAACTCGGGTGTGTCGTGTAGTGTTGAGCTGTGCGAGCCGGGCCATACGAATACCTCGCGGAAACTGAGGTTATGACTAGAGACCGGAAAAATTCGCGGGTTCAATGACCTCCAGGATAGACTCCAATATCCTCTACACACTCGGGCAAATGCCAACTGTTCATTGGCTGCTGACTTGTGAGTCGTCTCGACTGGGTGGCCTGTGATTCGACACTTCTATGAGTGAGGGTCTCTAATTGGCCCTCAGTCCTCCAGATTAACAGTGAACCAATGACAGAAGCAGCACTAAGGTATAATTATTTGAATTTTAGCATAACACGAATTTTCCGGGTCTCTAGTTATGAGACAAGTTCTTCTTCTGCCTTTGATACTCTCGCCCCGAGAGGGGAGTGTTCTTCCGGATTGGCTGCAGCTGTGGGCCAATCACGGCCTTCCGTTCGTCTGGTTGGCCCGTGTCTCTCCCCCCTCGCCCGGGGAGCGAGCGGGTGGTCCTCTGGATGGCCGATGATCGCCGATGATCGCCGATGATTGCCGACGAGTGGCGCTCATGCGAGTAAGGGCGGTATTCAGAGACGTGCGGGTCAAGGCAGCGAACAAGCACCCACCCTTTTAGGATACACCACGTGACCTGACTCGCGGGTCGTATTCCAGAACATGTCCAAACCTAATCCAAGTAATGTAACAAATCAGAAACTGTTTCACTCCCATGCTTTGAACATTGTTTTTTATTAATTAATAATTATTGATTAACAATAATTACTGATATCCTGAGCATTTATTTTTAAGTGATCAATTATTTTGTTAGTTCATGTTTATTTAGAAATTTGTCTTCTTTCTCTTTTTCTGCCGTTTTACCCCTTACGAGTCAATGTTTTAATTGCCAAATAAGTTTTACTTTTATCACGTGTACTGAGTTACTCGCGCTCTTTTGTTTATTACAGTTGAGCTAGATATTAAAAAAAATACGATACTACTAAGCTTTAAGCTTTATTTTCAGTCAGCTGAAAAATACCACTTAGAAAATATAACCATAGCAGGCTTTTCCATAGTTTTATAAACTCCTATGACAACATCGAGCAATTAAGTGAGGCGTGATATTACGGCTGTGGATTCGTCAACTGCACACTACGTACGTTATTCTGATGCCTCATCGCACGCAACTTTACACTGAGTTATTAGGTTCGTATAAATTTGGAAATACATTTCTTACGCATAACCTGTACTTGTGCTGTGTAAGTATTAACACCAAAGCCCCCTCGAAACGCTAATTTACTAATCACAATTCAGCTGTCAATTTACTTGGGGACCACGTGTTCATTAGTATATATTTTTTGTTTATTCTGTGTATGTATTATATATGTATTATATACGTGATCTAGTATTAATAAAATAAAAATCTGGGGAAATTTTACTCGCTAGAAAGTAATTTTAGTTTTCCAAAAGCTGGGTGATTCACACAACTCAACTTCTAGGGTTCAATTTTTGAACTATTTCTTCATAAATATTTAAAAACAAGAGAAGAAAAAAAATACTTGAAGTACAACATTGAGATTATGCCCGAGCATTAAATAAAAAATTGCAAGCATGTATCCTATTTTCCTGCTGGAGAAGACTAACAGGGGATCCCCTCGTAATGAGATTAAGAATGGGGAGGAATGGATGGTGCTTGTTTTTTTTTTATCGGTTTTTTTTTTCCGGTTACATGACTAATTGTCTGGGATAGAACAGCTTAACGTATTTTCTACTCCGCCTCCTTAATGGCTTCCTGAGTGGAACTGGACGATGTTAATAGTCCCTGGCATCAATTTTTTTTTTTAGAGTATACTCAATTTTCCCCTTTTCTGACATCGGTTTCCGCTTAAAAAAAAAATTGTGACCAAAAAAAAACTTCGAAATTCACTTGCTTGTTGTGTTAGTGCCTCATCTTTAAACAGTGTAACTTTTGAAACCCATACGGAACAGATTAAAGGTAATGTCCGTTTGAAATAGCGTTCTTTATTCATTTCTTGCCAATTCCATCTAAATACGTAAATAAAGAGAAGCAGCCAGAATCAACGGGTCCGTCAAAGTAAGTAAAACGAAGTAGCTAGAATTGACAAACCTAAATTTTCAACAGATTGGCAATAATAAAAAAAGCTCAATCACATTCTTGATTAAGGAAATAAAGTATGCGTGGAAGAGATCCATCCTTACAACTTATCTTAAATAAATATATGAAAATTTGCCTAGTACTCTGTGGCACTTAAAATGATTAACAATAGGCACAGGGGGTTGTATTTCGAGAACATTTTCAGTGTCATGATATTTCTGTGAAAGGAAAAAGATAGCGTCGTCTTTTATTTCAACAATCACAGCCTTTATGTACTATGAGCTCTACTCTGGCCGTGTTAGTGTGGCATAGCCAGTCTTCAGGGGAAATGGTCAAAAGGACTAGCAATACGAACGGCTATAAAAGCGGAAAGATAGCGAAAATTTCTGTCTGGTTGGTTGCAGTAACACAGTAATATAATTTTATTTATTTCCAAAACGGAAACTAAAGAGTAACGATGAAATTTATGGATTTAAGCTGTAGGCCTGCGCATACAAAATCAAGTAGGCCTACTACACTGCTTTTAAGAAAGCTATGTCAAAGTTATTATTGCATGTAGGCCTACCTTATTAGAATGTCCGTTAATTTATGTTATTGGCACGGAAAATCATATATTTTACTGAAATGCTGAGATAGTTAACAGTAGACAAGTGGCAAAAAACTGTAAATATTCTGAATAATCAGTGGCCTCTTCTCTTCTGATTGGCTGGGCTGTTTGGCCAACCAGAGGATACCTGTCTTTTTTTTTTTTTTGTTTTATCATGCGCAGTTAATGTACTGGAAAACTATTCAGGAAACGGTTTTGTGTGACTTTTACTTGAATACGTGTCTCCCGTCTGCATCTAGGGGTTACGCTCGGGGACAGTGAGGAAACAGGGACCAGGGGAACAGGGGAACTAGGGAACAAGGGAACAGGAAAACAGGAAAACAGGAAAACAGGAAAACAGGAAAACAGGAAAACAGGAAAACAGGAAAACAGGAAAACAGGAAAACAGGAAAACAGGAAAACAGGAAAACAGGAAAACAGGAAAACAGGAAAACAGGAAAACAGGAAAACAGGAAAACAGGAAAACAGGAAAACAGGAAAACAGGAAAACAGGAAAACAGGAAAACAGGAAAACAGGAAAACAGGAAAACAGGAAAACAGGAAAACAGGAAAACAGGAAAACAGGAAAACAGGGAAACAGGGAAACAGGGAAACAGGGAAACAGGAAAAAAGGAAAAAAGGAAAAAAGGAAAACGGGGGAACGGGGAAACGGGGAAACGGGGAAACGGGGAAACGGGGAAACGGGGAAACGGGGAAACGGGGAAACGGGGAAACGGGGAAACGGGGAAACGGGGAAACGGGGAAACGGGGAAACGGGGAAACGGGGAAACGGGGAAACGGGGAAACGGGGAAACGGGGAAACGGGGAAACGGGGAAACGGGGAAACGGGGAAACGGGGAAACGGGGAAACGGGGAAACGGGGAAACGGGGAAACGGGGAAACGGGGAAACGGGGAAACGGGGAAACGGGGAAACGGGGAAACGGGGAAACGGGGAAACGGGGAAACGGGGAAACGGGGAAACGGGGAAACGGGGAAACGGGGAAACGGGGAAACGGGGAAACGGGGAAACGGGGAAACGGGGAAACGGGGAAACGGGGAAACGGGGAAACGGGGAAACGGGGAAACGGGGAAACGGGGAAACGGGGAAACGGGGAAACGGGGAAACGGGGAAACGGGGAAACGGGGAAACGGGGAAACGGGGAAACGGGGAAACGGGGAAACGGGGAAACGGGGAAACGGGGAAACGGGGAAACGGGGAAACGGGGAAACGGGGAAACGGGGAAACGGGGAAACGGGGAAACGGGGAAACGGGGAAACGGGGAAACGGGGAAACGGGGAAACGGGGAAACGGGGAAACGGGGAAACGGGGAAACGGGGAAACGGGGAAACGGGGAAACGGGGAAACGGGGAAACGGGGAAACGGGGAAACGGGGAAACGGGGAAACGGGGAAACGGGGAAACGGGGAAACGGGGAAACGGGGAAACGGGGAAACGGGGAAACGGGGAAACGGGGAAACGGGGAAACGGGGAAACGGGGAAACGGGGAAACGGGGAAACGGGGAAACGGGGAAACGGGGAAACGGGGAAACGGGGAAACGGGGAAACGGGGAAACGGGGAAACGGGGAAACGGGGAAACGGGGAAACGGGGAAACGGGGAAACGGGGAAACGGGGAAACGGGGAAACGGGGAAACGGGGAAACGGGGAAACGGGGAAACGGGGAAACGGGGAAACGGGGAAACGGGGAAACGGGGAAACGGGGAAACGGGGAAACGGGGAAACGGGGAAACGGGGAAACGGGGAAACGGGGAAACGGGGAAACGGGGAAACGGGGAAACGGGGAAACGGGGAAACGGGGAAACGGGGAAACGGGGAAACGGGGAAACGGGGAAACGGGGAAACGGGGAAACGGGGAAACGGGGAAACGGGGAAACGGGGAAACGGGGAAACGGGGAAACGGGAAAACGGGAAAACGGGAAAACGGGAAAACGGGAAAACGGGAAAACGGGAAAACGGGAAAACAGGGAAACAGGGAAACAGGGAAACAGGGAAACAGGGAAACAGGGAAACAGGGAAACAGGGAAACAGGGAAACAGGGAAACAGGGAAACAGGGAAACAGGGAAACAGGGAAACAGGGAAACAGGGAAACAGGGAAACAGGGAAACAGGGAAACAGGGAAACAGGGGAGCGAGACGCGGGGTCCCAGCGAGGAGCAGCGGGACCGAGCCTCTGCTGTCCGCAGGCAGCGGCCACGGCTCGGGCAAGTCCAAGCCGGCGCTGCGCATGCCGCGACTCCAGCAGCTGCAGTCCGAGGACCAGGACAGCCGGCGCGCGTCCTCCAAGGGCCTCATCCCCAAGGCCAAGGTGAAGACCGTCAAGATGACCTTCGTCATCGTCTTCGGTGAGTTGCCGCAACTTACATTCCCCCCCCCCCCTAACCTAACTAAAAACTAAGTGTTTTCGGTAGGGATTATCTCAGGCTGAAGCCTATACGCTCTAATCATGCAGGGTGTTAGCCATGCAGGAGAGGTAGCATGCAGGGGTGATTGTCCATCCATGGCAGCGATTTGCCGCATCTTCCGTGAAACAGATTTCTGACGCTAATAGGTTGCGGACGGTGCAGAAAACTCGGGTCCTGTTCCCTAGGCTGACGCCAGGGAGTATTTGGGCAGAGGGCAACACAACAGGGTTTGATCTTATTTTTAAGTAAGTAACAATTGTTTTAATTTGTGTTTATTTAGAAATTTGTGTTCTTTCTCTCTCTCTCTCTCTCTCTCTCTCTCTGCAGTTTTACCACTTACGATATACTTACGAGTCGATGTTTGAATTGTCAAAGAAGTTTCACTTCCATCACATGTATTGAGTTACATGCGCTCTTTATTTTTAATTATGAAACATCTTAGTTCTCGGTATACAGCATTTGGTAGGAGCAATTTCTTGAAAATGGACCGGAAGTCTATGAACGGAAACTTGACACAGAGATGGCGGATGAACTTATGCAAACATAAACCCGTATATAGTCACTTTCGTAAACATTAGGGTACATACCAAACCTATCGTTGTGCCAAATGACACTTTATGATAGTGACACTATCCCAGAATATATATATACATATGGTACACTAAAGTCATAGAAAAAATTAATCACAAATTTTAATATACCTAAGAAAACTGGCATTGCAATGATTATACTTAGAGACCCGGAAAATTCGCGGGTTCAATGACCTCCAGAATAGGCTCCAATATCCTCTACACACTCGGGCAAATGCCAACTGTTCATTGGCTGCTGACTTGTGAGTCGTCTCGACTGGGTGGCCTGTGATTCGACACTTCTATGAGTGAGGGTCTCTAATTGGCCCTCAGTCCTCCAGATTAACAGTGAACCAATGACAGAAGCAGCACTAAGGTATAATTATTTGAATTTTAGCATATCACGAAATTAACCCGCGAAATTTCCGGGTCTCTAATTATACTACATGTTCTCCTTGCAATAGGTCAACGGGCTCGGTAGAACAACGGTAGAGCGCGCGCTTTTAAACATACATAACTGGCCAGTACTGAAAGACTTGGCTCTAATTTTTTTTTCCAAGTCTTTTTCGCTTTTATCGGAGCCGTTTTCTTTATAATAGATTAAAATTTTCGGTCTCTTAATCAAATGATTTCGACATTTTAACGGAGCTTCTAGCTGCGGGAGTGGTAACTATGTGTGATTCACGTTCAGAAAATGTAGTTGAAAACACAATTTGCGTATATATATATGTTTACCACGCTCGGCATTGTTTTAAAGAATTCTACGTTAGATTTTGGTGTCCGAGTTTCGTAAGTGTGTTTGCAACTCGAGAACGCATGATTTTCTACGTTACTTACCGAGGTTAAGATGTTACACATCTCTGAAGAGAACTGAGAGACTTGCTCACATGTTTTTTTTTTGTCATGGCCTTCTAGTGGTGAAACGGCCGAGTCTCAAGAATACAAGAAGTCGCGTTTTCAGTTGTTATTATTGTTGCTCGTCGACTGGGAAGCAAAAGAAGGGCAACCTTTTGTGCTTTCTTCCGTGATCCACGGCCTTTGTAATCTCGGTTGAAATTACCGCTAGGAGTAACGTGTTCTTTTCAGACCTCTGTTTTAAGTTACTGTTCGCGCTCTTATAATTAGAAACCTCCGTGGGCGTGGAACGCTTCGCCCCCCCCCCCCTCCCTTTATCTTTCTTCATCCATCCACCCCTCCTTTTTCAACCCTCTTTTCCCTCCTTCACCCCACCGATGTCCCTGCGAATTTCTCGTCTCGTCTGTCAGGCGTCTTCCTGTTTTTTCGCAGTCTTCCTCTGCCAGTCACACTGTGTTTCTCTTCTCTCCCTGGCATCCATCTCGCATGCCCGTGTTTGACAAGTTACTAAATCGGTTCGCTCGGTTTGCCGCACGCGAGAACTGGACATCTTCCATAAACGCCGCGGACAAATGGGGGTGTTGGTTTCTCGGATCGTCTACCCCACCAATAAAAATATTCGATTAAAAAAAAATTGTTTTTAGCGAGTATTTCAGTATTCGCCAGAGATGTGTAAACATGCAAGTAACCTCGGTAATCAGCAAATTCATGTGTTCTCAAGTTGTTCATGTTGCGAATAAACTTATAATACGAAACTCAGACACGAAATTTAACATAGAATTCTTTAAAAATAATGCCGAGCGTGGAAAATATACAAAATGTATTCGTTTTAAGCGAAAATGCTAAATTTTTTCTTCATCTTTTTACAACCTAGCCATTATTCTGTTTAACCATTTGGTAACAGTTAAACTGAACCAAACCCAACCCAACCTAACTAAGGTTAAGTTAGGCTAATTTTTATTTATTTCCTTAATTTTTTCTTTAAGTCGGTGCATTTTATGCGCTTCGGGAAGTTTCGGAGAAGTTATGATGCTCTTGTAATGATTTTATTTCATAAAATTTACCGTAAACAATTATCGTGTCCACTTTTGAATCACAATCTCATTATCAGTGATTTACTTTTGACATCAATGATATGTGAATTGAAAACAGAATTGCTGTGAAAACTGTACACCGGCTTCAAGGTTGGCCGGATATCCAAAATAGCCATCCATTTCATCACTATTTAATATCCAACCTCATTTGTTATCTTGTTTAAAATACACTTATAATACGAAACTCGGAAACGAAACTTAACTAGGATTCTTAAAAATTATTCCGAGCGTGATAAATATAAGCAAATTGTTTTTTTTCAACTACATATCTTGACGTGAATCACACGTAGTTTCCACACCCGCCGCTAGAATTCGTTGCCGGAGCTGATATGTAGACTATTGAACAATTCGATTTTCAACTCTTTACGGCTCCGATAAAAGAAGAAAGAAAACTTGAAGTAATACTAAAATCCTGCTTTGGACCTGATTTTCGACAGTAAAATTTTATTAAAATACTGTCCATCATGTTAAAATTAATTAAACAGTTTATACTATAAAGTTTCCCTTTGTCCTTGTGGACAGATGGAAGCACCGTGGTTGTTTCACATTTCCGTTTATTGACTTAAATCGCATTACGAAATTACTCCCACCAAATGCCCTATACCGAGACCAAGATGTTACACATCAAAAAAATTTTACGTTGTAATATTTTTTTTGAAACAAGTTGCTAATTTTTTGTAAAAGTACAAGAATAATGCTGTAATTTTTACAGGGTATTAATGGGGAAATACAAAGAAGATGTTTCGTTTCTATAAAGGTTTTTGTAATGTTTCACTAACCTGTTATCACTAATGAATTGGATCAGTGGAACATGTTATACGAAATTAACAGTGACACTAGCTTAAAGTATAAATCCCTTTTCCTTGCGAAAATCTTTTGTAAGAATGTTAGATCCAAATAGCAAAAAAAAAAAAAAAAAAAAAAAGCATGGATTTAAAATAATGATTCAGTACTTCCATTTTTAAAATTAACAATATATTTTCGTGTAGAAGATAATAATACATTTTTAATGTAGATTAAATAAGGTGTGATTTCGTAACGTGTTTTCAAATTACGGGACGTTTAGAATGAAACAAAGAAATATACATATACTTAAAATTCAGTGTTTGCAAGGTTTCGGTATTCGTATTTTAAAAAGTTTTTTTTTTAGATTCCGTTTCATGTAAAAAAAATTAATTAATAAGTAGGCTGGGGTTTTTTAGTTTTAAAATGCTGGCAGCACTGATTCTCAAGCACGGGGTCCTAAAAAGAAAAACAGTTTACTTAAAGGCGAACCAATGTAAAGCTGACATTTCGACAACGTCACGTCAAAGTTCGAATCATTTGTGCGTTTATGACAATCGTTAGTTCGCGCAACGTTGTCAAAAAAAAGTAAAGGGTTGAAAAAGGGAAGGGGGGGAACAGGCTGTGATTCGTTTGGAAGGAATGGTGAAGGGGTTAAATCTTGCTTCCGTCGAGTAACATATAACCACCCTCTCGAGCCGAGTTTATTAAAAGAATAGCGTCCGGGCGAGCGAAACTTTGCAAGCCCCTTCCACCCCCCTCCCACCATCCTATCACTCTCTCATCCCACGACGGGTCTATTCGCGCCGATGATAAATTACTCCCGCCGACGTAATAGCATCAATCTACCGACCGGGGGTTGAATGAGTTTGAAGAGTGGAGGGGGGGGTTTGGCGGCAAGGGGGGGAAGGGGGTGGACAGCGAGCAATAAACACTTCGCCGTCGCGCTGTGATAGATGCTGATAGTGCGCGTCCCGGCGCTACTGGGGCGCTACTGGGGCGATACTGGGACGCTACTGGTGCGCTACTGGTGCGCTACTGGGGCCGTCCTCGGCACCTCGAGACAGAGAGAGTAGATGGCGTACATCGGCAGCGAAGCGCGCGCGGAAATACTTCAGCAGCTGTAGCGATTACGTTGGCGCGCGCGTAAATAACTTCCTTTCACTTGTGCTTTGGTTCTCCTTTAGATCACCGCGGAAGAGAGAACGAAGGCAAAGTATGTATCAACGCTCATGAGAGGGAATCCAATTGGCTAAAAAAAAAAAAAAAAAAACGGGGGAGAGTTTAAAATGGCAAAGCACCTCCTCCCCATTGTAACCAAAACCTTTTGGCAAATTGTGATATATGGGCATCTAGTTTTATATTTGTTTCATGTATATTATTTTGATAGAAAATAGTTTTTTTTTTCTTTCCTTCCCTCGAGTGAAAAACTGTATCTATGTTATGTTATCAATTGAATGCCCGGGGAATAACTCGTGCATGGAAATATTTTATCCTCCCCTCTTCATAGTAACTGATAAGAGTGATAACGGATGGTGAAACCACGTGCTGACTTGCACTCTTCACCCAGAAAAATTATGTATGCAAAAATTGAGTAAAAAAAAATTTTTAAGTGAAAACTTCTATAGGAAGGTTTGGTAGGGAGTAAATTCATGTAAATAGTCATCGACATGGTCACGTGATGTGAATGTATATATATATATATATCATATATATCATTTTTATTGAATTATCACTATTTTGTATGATTACAAAGAAGGAGTGAAATGAAATCTACAATTTAATTGATAAATTTACTTTTATTTGCACTCATTAATTCAAATATGTTTATTACTTTTACTTTATTACTTATATATATATATATATATATATATATATATTTATTCTCATTGGTGCGCGCGGGCAGTACGCGTCTCAGTCCCTGTACATCATATGATAAGTTGTGTTCGATGTAGCAAGTCGTTTACGCGGAGAGAGAGCCTAAAAAGACATGGCAGAACTTGTAGCGCCAAGCCTGCGTACAAGCTAGATGACAACGATGAATCTACTAGCCTAAGGAAGAGTGATCTGCATTACGACAATACTTTTCTTGGCTCTTCCGATCTCGACAAAGAACTTAAATTGAAGAAGGTTGATGATTTACGGAAGAATGAAGACAATGGAAGAATCCTTAACGTGAAAAGTGAGAATATATTCCAGCCGAATTCAAGTAGATCTTTCCTACTTTGTATAAATGATGGACTCCTAAAAAGGAAGCATGAAGACGATGAAGACACTTCAACATCATCAACATCGAATTATTACGGTAAATTGGGTGAAGACGATTCCTTCTACGGTGATTGTTACAGTGACTCTGAGGCTGTTGACAAAGACATAGACTATGATGAAGCACCTAAAGCTGCCAAGATCGAAGAATGTGGCGGTGTCCTGAGACCGAAACGATGGAAACGACGTGATATATTAAATAAATCTGATCAAGCTTGTGATGATCACCGTCTCAAACATGAAAGTTACCCTGAGGTTGGTGGTAAAACGGAAGACACCAGAGATCATAATATTTATTATAAAGGTGCAAGGAAGATGGTGGTAGAAGAGAATGATTACACATCATGGAAAGATCCAAACATATTAGTTGACCGGCTAAGACTTCTACATCGTTCGCTTTGTGCAGGAAACTATTCGTGCATCAAAGAAATATCCTTCATACTCAAGGAACTGAGGAATGCTGGCTACATACAATATTGACTTGTTTTACTTGCATTTGTATAATGTAAAGCAATAAAATAAATAATTTAAATTATAAGAATGTAATGTTTTTATTTCTTGTATTATGATTTCTTACTAAGACTTAGATCTCGTAACTTGTGCTTCCTTTTTGCCTTTTTTAGTTGATGGAGCTTCCAAATGTGCTTCCTTATTCGATGATGCATCCAAAATGTGCTGCCTTTTCGTTGGCGGTGCTTCCAAATGTGCTGCCTTTTCGTTGTCGGTGCTTCCAAATGTGCTGCCTTTTCGTTGTCGGTGCTTCCAAATGTGCTGCCTTTTCGTTGTCGGTGCTTCCAAATGTGCTGCCTTTACGTTGTCGGTGCTTCCAAATGTGCTGCCTTTTCGTTGTCGGTGCTTCCAAATGTTCTGCCTTTTCGTAGTCGGTGCTTCCAAATGTGCTGCCTTTTCGTAGTCGGTGCTTCCAAATGTGCTGCCTTTTCGTAGTCGGTGCTTCCAAATGTGCTGCCTTTTCGTTGTCGGTGCTTCCAAATGTGCTGCCTTTTCGTTGTCGGTGTTTCCAAATGTGCTGCCTTTTCGTTGTCGGTGCTTCCAAATGTGCTGCCTTTTCGTTGTCGGTGCTTCCAAATGTGCTGCCTTTTCGTTGTCGGTGCTTCCAAATGTGCTGTCTTTACGTTGTCGGTGCTTCCAAATGTGCTGCCTTTACGTTGTCGGTGCTTCCAAATGTGCTGCCTTTTCGATGACGGTGCTTCCAAATGTGCTGCCTTTTCGTAGTCGGTGCTTCCAAATGTGCTGCCTTTACGTTGTCGGTGCTTCCAAATGTGCTGCCTTTACGTTGTCGGTGCTTCCAAATGTGCTGCCTTTTCGATGACGGTGCTTCCAAATGTGCTGCCTTTTCGTAGTCGGTGCTTCCAAATGTGCTGCCATTTCGTTGTTGGTGCTTCCAAATGTGCTGCCTTTTCGTTGTCGGTGCTTCCAAATGTGCTGCCTTTTCGTTGTCGGTGCTTCCAAATGTGCTGCCTTTTCGTTGATGGTCCTTCTATTTTTAATGTTGTTTTGACTCTAGTATTATTGTAAATGGTTCTTGATTTGACTAGCGTATTGTTCCATACGGTGCATGTATATATAAGCGAGCTCTAGACAACAGGATGCTTAGTTTGTTACTGACGTCGTCGGTGTAAGGATCACCTAGTTTGTTTCTTCTGGTGCATTAATCACGTAATTACCTGTTCTTGCGAACTCGATGGCATCTTTACCGACTTTAACGACGAACTCGATGGAGGTTGTACCATCGACTGCGGGAACCATGACGTCAGCGTCGACGATGGTGGAGCAGATCCCGTTGGCAACTTCGATGTCAACACTGGAGGAGACTTCAACAGACGTGGTACCGCCAGCAGAAGAGACTTTAATGCCGCTAGTGCTGGCTGCACAGGGAAACTCGGCGAACGCTGGTTCGCCATCAATGGAGACTTCAATGGATGCCGAATCGACAACAACTAACGAACATCGGTGCTGTTACTGCGACAAGATTTTCTCAAACAACAGCAATGCTCGCCGACATGAGAATAGAGAATGTGCCAAGAACTTATATCGTAAAATGTTTGTTTGTGAGAAATGTCATAAGCAGTTTACCAGAAAAGATAATATGAAAACGCACATGAAGGCATGCAAAGGTCCTGCTGTTCGGCAGAAAGTAAAGGTTTCGGCGCAACAACGATGCATTGATGTTCATAAGAGTATGCCTGGAGATGGTGCAACTGCGGCAACGTCAGTATCTGGATTGGGTCTGAAAGGTTCGTCTTCATTACCACGGTATCCTTGCAGCTACTGTGATACGTCGTTCGCATTTGCTCATGATGCACGAAGACATGAGCGGAGCAAATGCACGAAGAATCCATCTCGCATGAAGTTTCGATGTGATGAGTGTCATGAATGGTTTACTCGAATTGATAATTTGCGACGACATGCGAAAAACTGTAAAGGTGAAGTCCGTGTGCCTACTGCTGAACTACCTGCAGAAATTTCGACTCCTCGGTTTAGGTTGAAGGCTCGTGAGCGTACAAGCAAGAAAACCGATGTGCAGCAACCGATTGGTATGACGTCTGAACAGGAAAATAAACCTAAGACTGTGTTCGGCGCATTACAAGTGAACGATAATGGCTTCTACTTGGCGCAGTCTGCATTTCGTGGAACATTGAAGGACTACTATTATTTAAATACGTTAGGTGAGTCGAAAGACATTTGTAATTTTCTTGATGATATCAGAGAGTACATAATCAATCAGCTTACTGATGATGTAGCAACAAACGGACCTTTGAAATATAACTTGTGGTTGGACTGTATATATGGAAAGCCATATCCGTTCGATGACTAAGTGAAGAAGTGTGCATTCAAGACATCGGCTGCAGTAATTTACAGTTCTAACGATGTGAAGCAAACTTTTAAAAACGGTATCCAGAAACTCTGTCAAGAAGAGGTGGACTATGTCTGTAAAGGTTCTGGCTGGACTCTGTCTAGTATAAACCGATTGGAGCTAAGAATTAGTCATTTCACACCGCTGCGGAACTAAATGATTATAAGATTGCTGGCTTTCGCAAATGATCCTGTAGTAGAATAGAAATTATGTAATAAATATTATGTTTGTATAAGAACTTGTGGTGTTTAATTCCTCGAACCTGTTACTATTATGTTAAATTGATGTTATATTTAATTTTTTTGCATCGTCCTAGATCGTACCAAGGACCTTAGTCGACCTAATCGATCAGTATATAGATTACAAATTTATTTAATGAATTTTGGAATTTTTCCCGAATTTCTAGCTAAATAATTATGGATTTTCAAGATGGCGGCCAAATGACAATATGTCGGGTGTCACAGCAATAATAAATGATTACTGCACTCTAGCGGATAATAATTAAACTAACATGGCGTCAGCGCACTCTCGCCGACGATACACTGATGATGGCTTCCAGCAGACGAGGACAAGATGGCGGACATGACGTCATACTACCTGACGATATATATATGCTTTGAAAAAAAAAGTGGAGGGAGTCAGTATGCCTGCAGCCACCGCGGGGGAAGGATCGGTCACCATTTTTATTTTTTTTTTGCACTCGTCGGGTTTGAACCGAGGACTCCGAGCTCCGTGTCGTAAATGTTTGTTTTTTAAGTATTTTATTAAAAATTTTATTATTTAATTTTTTTTATAATTTTTAAATTTTTTCATTAAAATCGGATAATAAATTTAAAGATGGCGGCCGTAACAGAAATTGCAACGGTGACGTCATAATTCAAAATGGCGGATAACACAATGCCGGAATGTTCGAGAAAACGAAATGACGTCATCCAAGATGGTGGATCCAAGATGGCCGTCGGGGTCAAGGTCAAAGGTCAAGGTCACATCCTGATAGAGGCTTAACTGAGGCTTGAGTTAAGGATGCTTAAGCCTCTATCAGGACATTTCTAGCCGCTGGGATTTTTAAGGACTAAAACGGGAAATTTTCCCTCGAAACGGGAATTTTTCCCTCGAAAACGGGAAATTTTTTCTTAAAACGGAAAATTTTGAGTCATTTTGAGTCATTTTTGAGGAATTTTGAGGAATTTTTGCCGTCGTGACGTCACAAATCCAAGATGGCGGACACCGGCACCGGCACCACATCCTGCATCCTGATCCAGTATGCCCTATTATATACTACTTACGTGCCTGAGTAATAATTATAATTATGATTATAATCCAAACCCAGTATAACTGCGGACAATATTTTGCATTGATGCCGTTGTTTGCACGTTAATGTGTAAATTTACCAGTGTCTATAATTTTACATTAATATTAATGTTCCGTTTACAAAAAAAGATAAAATACAGTTTAGCTGTAAGTTAATCCATGTACAGGGGAAAGAGGGATATTGCCGTGAAGTAAAGACAAATTTGTGTTCATATATTTTGCATGAATAATATAAAGCTACAATTTTTATTTCTTTCATATAATCATCATATCTTCGGAACCCTTCCAGATATCAGAATAAAACTAAGAATTATGAAATCATTTAATAGCAATACAGAAAATGTTTTAACTTTTAAGTCATTCATTTCCAACAAACAGACAAATAATATATATTTTTTAAAACATAAGATTGTGTTCAAATATTTAATTTGCAATCAGGAAAAAAAATTAATAAGCAATAGTTCCAAAGTAACAGATTGAATCATTTATTTATTATCTTTATTATTTAAGTTTTTTTTAATCCAGTTTATTATTTCATTAGTTATGAAAATTTTGTTATTGATTAGGTTATATCAATTAGGTTTGGTAAGGTTATGCTCCACGATCTCTGTGAAGTAGCCTAAATGTTAATGTGTAAGACAGGGCTAAACGTATGGGAGAAAAAAATTTTTGTTAGGTTGATTTTTTAAATTTTTTTATGTGACCAGACGAATGGGAGCGCATACCGAACCGGCCGTCGGTACGACACAGTGTTGCCGCGAGGACGTTGCCAGAAGCACTTTCGCGCGAAGATGTGCAAATGCGGGGGAAGGGGGGGGGGGGCAATAACAGTAATTCACTGACCCCCTCCCCCTTCCCCTTTTCCTAGTTCCGCGTCCCACAATTTCCTCCCCCTCTTCCAACCAACGTCACTTGCAAGCGCATTTATACCGCGGGGCGTGCAGTTAGGTAAGAAAAATGGGAGGGGGGGGGGGGGCTGTTGCAAATTCTCGTTCCTCCGGCTGTGTTTGACGTCCCGATAAACAATCCTCTGTGTTTATCTGGACCTCTCCCATCCACCGCCTCCCACCCCCCTTCTGACGCAAAGATTCTGAGACTTGAAAGATAGCTCACACGGTTTCATTTGAAACTTTTCGTCAAGTTGTATTCTGTCCTCTCGCAGGGCTACACTGTTGAAAATGTTCAACTGAAATTTTTTTTCGGAAAAAAATAAAAGTGAAGCGTTAGGCTTTCTTTACAACCTTTTTGTCTGATACATGAAGTTATTTTCTTGGGAATTTTTTTTTGAAGTTATACTTCTAATGTGACTTCCAACAAGGTTGCGTTAAACGTTTAACGCTACCATGGAGAATAACGCTACCATGGAGAATTATTTGCATGCAATTAAAAACATTGAAGTTTTGAAGTTATACTTCTAATGCGACTTCCAACAAGGTTGCGTTAAACGTTTAACGCTACCATGGAGAATAACGCTACCATGGAGAATTATTTGCATGCGATTAAAAACTATTTTTTAATGATGCCAAAGAAGTATAACTTCTCACGCGCGTACCTAAGTACACGCACCAATTTTTTTTCCTTTAAAATCTAATTTTGTTCCTTATTATTTTTCTCCACTTTTAGATTTGTTTTTGTGTTTGTTGATTTGATTAGTTGTTCCTTATTTTTCTAATATTTATATTCATAGTTTAGGTTTAATGTTTTTTTATGCTGTGCTAGTTTAAATGTCTATACAATTATGATTACTGGTTGGCCTTCTAATTCCAATTATTCTATATTAGGAGGTTTCAGAGCACTCGTCCAGAGATGTGCAACATCTAACCTCGGTGACAAACAAATTCTTGTTTTCTCATTTTGCAAATACAATTTTAATACGAAACTCGCGACACAAAATTTCACGTATAATTCAATTCCTTAAAATAATACCGAGAGTGATAATATATATACATGAAAATTGTATTTTTAATTAGATTTCATGGACGCGAATCAAAAGTATTTTCCGCGCCCGCCGCTAGAATACGCTGCCGGACCAGCTACGTCGACTAACGAATCATTCCATTTTCAGAACGTAATTTTAAACTTGATAATGAAACAGTGGCAATAAGAGCAAACAAGACATGAAGAAAATGCTAAACCCAGTTTTCCGGCCCGATTTTCGACAAGGAATTTTATTAAAATACTACCGATAGTTTTTTAATTCATTAAACACTTAATACTAAAACGTTTCCCATTGTATTTGTGAATTGGTTAGCATAATTCACCACAGATGGCAGGACCGTGGTTGTTACGCATTTCCGTTCCAATCGACTTCCGTCCAATTCACGAAATTACCCCCACCAAATGCCGTATACCGAGAGCTAGGACGATACACGTCAAAAATTGTTAAAATTACAATGACGTTTCTAAGACCATTTAGTTACCTGAATTACGGAGAACCCTAAAAATTTTTTAAGGGTATTCTTTGTAGAAAGGTGTGTATATTATTTATTATAAATTGCCAACATTGTAAAAACTCTTACTCGCCAGGCTTGATATAATTGCTTTGCTGCAGTTTTTAGCCAGTTAAAATATAATTCTAATAACTGGAAGAATAAGTATTTTACTACATCAAATTTAATTGGTCTTAAATCGAAAGCCCTGTGATATATTCTTTTGAAAAATCTGTGATATTCCAAAAAGTTACAAATATGACTAACGAAGGCGTTTCTGAATAAAACTGAAATTATTTTTATGAAAACTTAATCTCAAAATCTAATTTGAAAAATAGGCACTGTTTGTACACACATAAATTTAACAGTTTGTAAACATCATCACATATCATATTTACCCTTGAAAACCAAAATTAATATGAACGTTATTCCTGACAAATTATAGCAACACACTAAAATGCAAGTGTTACGTTTTGTTTATAAAAAATGACGCAAATTGGTTACAGTAATAATAAGGGGATACAACTGCAGCATGGATTTTGACTGTTTTGACTTTCTCACCGCTGTCGTAAAGTACCAGTTTTATAATATGATTACTAAGAAAACTATATATGTGAATATGGTTTTATTTTTTACTGAAGTCAATTCACTGCCATTTCTGGTTAAATCTTTTTTTTTCAATTTTAAATATTTTTTTAAATAAATCGACACGATGAATTGTTTCCAGTCATAAAGACTTAATTACATTGCGAAAGTACACGTCACAGTATAGTATTGTTATTACTTGTTTAACTTTTTTACATCATAATCAAATACTATTTTTTAGCAATAAAGATAGCTGTCAGGAATTTATTTTGGCTTTATTTACGTTCCAATGAAAAAAAATTACAAATCAAATTTCAATTACTTGTTCTTTTAAGATAGAGTAAGAAAAAAATAAATAATTGAAATGTACCAGTAAAAAGACAATCCAAATTATTTATCTATTAGAGAATTATCATTTACTGTTAAACTATCAAGCCACAGATACATTTTAAAAATGTTATTTAAAATATTATATACATTTTTTTTTCAGTGGATCTGGACTATTTACACAAATTTTAAAAAAAAATATCTTAAAAGATCGCTGTTCAATGGTTTTATAAAACAGAGGAATAAATACATTTAAATCGCAAAAAAAATATTTCTGCACTTTAACAAAATATTCCTTTGGCAACCAGTTCCAAAGAAATATTATGGTTATTTTTGCATACCTATATGAAAAACTTTTTTCCAGTTAATATTGAGTATTTCTTACGAAAATTGGCGCTAAATTTTATATTATAATTGATGTTTCATTCAAAGTATAATTTTTTAAAACCATGAAAATGACAAGCAATTACTCAACAATTTAACTTTATTTTGTTTTATCGTGGTGGTTGTGTGCGCATTTAATACTGGAAAGCTATTCAGGGAACTGTTTACAAACATCTCCAAACAACTGGAAGTACTGGGACTACACAAAGCATAAATTCCCGGGTACGAATCCGAACCCAGTTGTTATAATTTTGTTTCCCTTGTAAATGGGCAAATTTACTAATATCTATAATTAAAAAATGAGTAATTCTGTTTCATTCACACAAAAAAAGCGTACATTTCTGTTTTTGGCAAGTTGCTAATTATACATTTAATTTTTTTTTACTACTTTAATTGCTGGTAGTTACTGCGCCAACAATGTAAAGAATTTTAATAATATTCGTAGGCTTTCACTTCGGTCGGTGAATTTATTCGCCAAGGACGCGGCTAGTAGGTAACTGCTCCCTGATGATGGCGACTTCAATGTCGACCGAAACGTCGGTGAATTATTCGCCAAGGACGCGGCTCTTAGGTAACTGCTCCCTGATGATGGCGACTGCAATGTCAACCGAAACGTCGGTGAATTATTCGCCAAGGACGCGGCTCGTAGGAAACTGCTCCCTGATGATGGCGACTGCAATTTTTACCGAAACGTCGGTGAGTTATTCGCCAAGGACGCGGCTACGACCCAGAAGCCAAGCTACTTCAGTTTACCAACAGTTTTTTTTTCATGTCGCAAACTCTTGCCGTGGGTAGCGCACGCGCCCAGGAAGCAGCTAGCCTGTGTAACGGAACCACTAAAAGGCTGTCAGCGCGCAGCCGAGGGAGGAGTCAATTTGGAAAGAGTTCCGCGCAAGGATTTATGACCGTCCGCCGGAGGGGTCGGAAGCGGGATGTTATTGTTGATGAATTGCGCGGGTGGCGGGGGAGGATGGGGGAGAGATTTTTTTTTTTCAAGCGGCGAGTGCATGTTCCAGTCCGTCTACGTGACGAACGGTCTCTTTATTGTTGCGAAGTTCTCCGGTTTGGTTGAGGGAGGGGAGAGAGAGAGAAAGATAGAAAGAGAGAGAGAGAGAGAAGGGGATTCGGACAGCCAACGAACCACCTCCCTATCCCCCAACTCTCGCATGGCTGTATTCGTACCTGGAAATGAAGGATGCTGGACGTTGCGAAAACTTCGCGGAATAATAAAAATTAAAAAAAAAAAGAAGCATTCGTCTACGTTCGCGCGCGTTTCTCGGCGCTGGAGGAACACGTCCCCGTTACGACGCAACGGCGCGAGTAGCAGCTTCGAGCGAACGCTTCTTTCGAAGTGTCTTCACTGAGGCGAGATCGTACCCATGTGACGAGATCGTATCCCTATGGTGAGAACGTATCCTACTGAGTTGAATTTTTTCTCCATAGCTGCGTTCTTTTCGTTAAATGCGGTAGTCAAGGCTGTAGTCAGAACTGATGTTTTTATGTTTCAGCACATCTTGGACTTATTAAAAAAAATTTTTTTCAGAATTCTTAGTCCTTAAGTAAGCGTAAAATTATGCTTAGTAGTTTGTCCTATTTTCGTGTAGTTGATTTTATCTATACCGTGGTTCTGACAGTTCAGATTCAAAGAATCTGGTCTTGTCTGCTTGAAATATGTTATTCTTGTTTGAAATATACAGCCAGTATCGACGAAGATGTCCTTGTGGTTCGGAGACGTCTGGTATATACGTCTGACATGGCCTATAGCCTAACATTGTACAAGACCTGTTTGGAAGGTATTCCAAGTATTGAAAAATTAAGACTTCAATGGTAGGCACAGCGACACCGTATTTAATTCGTTGAACAGATATATTGTATGGAGTCCTTTTTCGTAGATATAATGATTAATTAACTCCACGAAAGTTAATGAGAAACAGAATTTTAAATTTATTTTATAGCTTTAGTTACTCTTGTCACTGGTGGGGAATCGAACCAAGGACGAATATCGATCAAATCAATCAATAATTTACCAAGCTATTTTTTTATGATTTTTGTTCATTTTTACCGAATTTATAGCTTGATAATTAGTACTGATTTTCAAAATTGTGGATTCCAAGATGGCAGAAGTGGAGTCATCTACAATGGCCGCCGACCTCCTGATCATAGGCAACGAGCTGTGGACACGCCCGAACATAGCCGAATCCTTACGATTGGCAAGTCACCAAAACGATTCACCAATAAAGCCATAGTCCCATAATAATAGCATTAAGCCGGAACATACTATATTATATACTACTTATAAGTTTTACAAACAATTTAAAAGGATTCTAAAGTGTGCCTAATAAGGGAGTTAAGAATTTTTTTTATCCTCCAACCTTAGTTTTTTTTTTTTCAATACTTGCAGCTATGGTTAGTAGTATAAAAATATTAAGACCAAGGTTTTTTGTATTACTCATAAGAATTATTATACGTTCAAACAGATGCAACATTCATAATATTATGTGTGTTATAATTCTTTTTTTGTTTTTCAAAAACCATCCGCATTTATACCTCTTTGGTCGAGATTTTCCATTACCTACCATACTTCGTGTATCAGTTTGGCAGTGATTTGTGCAAAATTACGGTAGATATTGTCTCTATAAAATGTGATACATACAGATTTAAAAAAAATACTGTAACGGTTACAGTATGTAGTCTTTCTTAGAAACCTACCTTACAAGTGTGTCTGCAAAAAAAAAATTTTGTTATAACTTTTGTTTCTCTATTTATAGTTTTAAATTATAAAATTATATAAAATTAAGTGTAAAAATATATTGTAGACGTATCAAAAGAATTTTTATCCTTACTATGTTTGCTAGTGCAAGGAACATGCGTTTATCCCGCAGAAACCTCAACGGAAAGGAAGCAAAATGTGTGTCTTTGCAACAAATTCAACGTTTTTTTTTTAAAAGGGACATTTTTCCCCCGGCAGGCTTACAGTTCTACAGTATCGCCAGCAGTGACGTTGAGAACGCATTTTAGTTCGTTTCGACGGTAAGCCACCGTTGCAGTCGGCGGGTCACGTTTTTCAATTCCAAAAACAGCTGCACAGAGAGCCGGGGTTTCTTTTTTTTTTTTCCGAGGGCGATTTTTTTATTTTTCTCTCCCCCATCTCTTCTCTCCGCAAAAAAACCAGCGCAGTCATTTTCATTCAAACTCCCATTCGACGGACTGCTTTCCGAGCGCACATTAAGCTACGCCTTTAAAAATAAACAGCAACTATTCTGACACAACACGTTATTCATTCGTTTAGGAAACAAGCCGGAACTTAAACCAGTTATAAACTGTCCACGAAAAACCCATATTTGTATGATAATGTCCTCCACTTTCGAGACGAAACAATTGGAGCTCGTGTTATTTTCTACAGCATAAACAAGTTTAATTTGTCTGCAAAAACATTGGACTACTCCGCTGGTATTTCACTGGCTGGGTTCCAACGGCATAGTTTCGAGTTTATAGGACGAGTCATGACCTTGGGGAAAAAAATGCATTTCAGACACTGCTCAGTAGCGCAGGAAGTGAACTAGGAACTTAAAGCTATATCCTGGCATAGGCGAAACAACCCGTTAAACTGCCTGACTAATAGTAGCTCACTAATAGACTGCTAAGTAATATTAAACAAAAATATATATAACACATAAGTAGTATGTTTTGGCCGGTCCTGGGACTGGGTTCTGGGTGTGGTGCCGGGTGCCGAACAGCCATCTTGGATTGTGACGTCACGGCGGCCATCTTGTATGACCGTGACCTTGAACGTGACCTTCACCTTTGACCATCAAAATTTGCCAAAAATTTCCAAAATTTACACAAAATTCATCAAAATTCGCCAATATTTTCCTTTTTTTTGGAAAACAATTAATATTTTTAAGTATAATTTTTTAAAGTGAATAGTGGAATTTAAAATGTAAATAATTTATCTGTATCTACACCTAATAAGCAAGAAATTTCACTTCAGTCGCACGTGAATTCACGTGCACACGTTTTTGTTAATATCCTTGTATTTATATCCAATAAAGTTTTTCCTCCACTGCCTATCTCTGAAAAACAATACAAATCTCTTACTGCATGTTCATTATCAATAATTAAAGCTGTTAGCCGTAATAATTGTTTCCTTATGGTGCTAAGATAATCGACTACCATGCATATTCATTTACTGGTAAACACTGACAGACAATAAGATACAAATTGGTTAGAAATATTTTTTGAAAGTAATTTGTTTCGACCTTTGCTATTTAAAAGTTGACCACCTTGCCTTGCGTATGAGCGTCGAGACAGGCGAAAGCACAAGTTCTTCGCCTGTCACATAGGCCACCCAGCTGGCTGCCGAGAAAAGCGGGTAGCCGAAAGATTAGGCGCCCCCGATATAACAAAAGTCTTATATGTTGGTATCCCTGAGGTATCTATATCGTGTAGCATTAATAAAAGGTAACAAAAATCAGTGTTAATAAAAACAAAGAATTAGTTTAATCTCCTTGTTAACCCAACAAAAAATAAACAATTATTAAAATGATTAAACCAAAATAAATTTTAAAAAAGTATTAACTTAAGTTCAACTTTTTTAATTATCCAAAATCGATTTTATTACAATTTTTATATAAAACTATATATTACACAGGGCTGATTTTTTAAAGAAAATAAATCGATTAAGTTGGGCAATAATCCAATAAAATTAAAAAGCCTTCTTATGGTATTTCAGCGCTTAGTCATTTATTATTTAGGTAAACATTGTAATAAAATTGATTTTATCACTTAAAAGGAATAACTCGAAAAATAAATGCTAAGAAAAAGCTTTCCTCTTAATAATTTTTTCAAATGAATAATAATATAAGAAAATGACATAGAAAGTAATGGTCTCTTAACCTACTTTATAATAATTATTACGTGAAAATTTCTTGTTATTATTGCATTAACTTTAAATTTGATTTTTTTCATCTTATATAACATTTATTTAACTTAAATTAATAATTGTATTTAAAACATCAGCTTGTGGGTATGAATATGTAAAAAATTATTTTAAGTTAATCATTACGTAATATTTTATTAATTTATTTATATGTATGTACAGTTCTCACCAAAGGTCTGAGACTATTTACAATATATTTAAATAATGACGCGGTTGAAGATTTTTTTTGCAAACATTATTAAACTACAGTGTTTATGTGCGTTTCAGTATTGTTACGAGGATGCTAGAGACGAGAGAGGCCGGCGCGCCGGCCGGCGGGAGGATGCAGTACATTACAATACACCCGAGTCATTTTTAACACTACATTACATGCAATCCGGCTCGACTTGAAGGACTACCAGCCAATAATGTTATAGATTAAAACATTGCGTCTAATCTTATGCAAATCGTGTGTGCTATTGGAACATGTAACCAGAAAAAAACCGCGTATTTTGTTGTTTCCTGTGCATAACATGTATTGATGCTATTTTGTTGACGTGACAACATCTAATAAATCGATGAACGCCGGCTGCACGCACGAAAAAGGATGACTCATTGTCCCGTTACGCACTTCGTCCCGTTACGCTGTGTCCCGTTACGCTCATTGTACGCTTGCGCCGCATCTTTCTCTCTTCCACTCGATTGGAACAACCATCGATTTGACTTTTTCGAGGCACATTAAACTTGAAACACTCCCATTCGTTTCCTACTTTTCCTATCATCGTCCTATCCTTAACAGAATAACACAGATTGGAAGAAGTTAAATAGCAAACATGTATAAAAGTTATAGTTAAAATAATCTGTTCGTTAAGGTAATAAACATATTTGAATTAATGATTGCAAATAAAAGTAAATTTATCAATTAAATTGTAGATTTCATTTCACTCCTTGTTTGTATCCATACAAAATAGTGATAATTCAATTAAAAATGATTCAATTTTATTTCATAAAAGTATGCAATCATTTCATCAATTGTTTTGTTATGACGTTGTCACGTTGAAACTATCGTCCGTAAACCTACTTTACAGACAACCAATTTTTGTGTCGTGTTTATGACGTGTCACGAGTAACTTTCAACTATTGCAGGAGGCGTTGTTAACGCCCGGTGGTGACCCGGGTAATAACTTTGAATATATATACTGTATAGAAGTCGCCAGCCCAGGTTAAAATTTCTAATACGGTTTTGAGGTAGTTGGTTAATTCACCGCCGCAATCGCCACCATCTCTAGGGCCATCGACTTGTGGTGGTCCCTAGCGGACAAGTGTCGAACTCTTCAAACACCCCTTTCCACCTCCCGTTGAACGACCTTGATCTGCAGTGAATGATAGGTGAGGGGGTGCGGGGAATGACAGCAGGTGACAGTGCTGCGCTCTGACGTGTAAAATAACAACCTAAGACGTTACAGGGCGTTACGGCAGCGCACCGCAGCGGTGAAGTTCCCAAGCTGCTCATCATACACTCCTGAAAAAACGCAGAGTAAATCCTATCCACTCGCGACTTCTATACAGTATATATATACGAACCGCGAGCAGCGGCGCGGTTGTCACTGGAGCGTTCGCGACGCCTCGCGCGCTCACGTCGTCGGGGGGGTGTACGTGTCCCGTGTGTGTGTGTGTGTTGTGCCGTTAATTAGTAAATTCGACACGATATATTTTAAATTTTTATTATGATTTTAAATTTTTTTTGTGTGGAAATTTTATTTGCTCTACTATAGTGTAATTTTAATTTGTTAGTCTGGTGTACTCCTCTGAGTTAAACTTTGTCTCAGTGCCCTGAAGCCCCTTTCCCATCGGCGTATCGGATATTTTGCTGGCCTAATCCCTGACTGGCAGACAGTTTACCATTTTCCCCGCTTTCAGTCACGCCTCAAGCCTGTAATATCATTTCTCTTCGTGACCCTAACTGCATAGAGTAGCTTCTGGGCTGCAAGCCGCTACTTCTCAGAGAGCTGCTGAGAGAAGTAAGTCTGGTCACGAATACGTATTAGGTTCTCTCCTCGAAAAGCACGTCAGGGACGCTTGTTCTCAGTGTCGATGCACTTTCCCCCCCCCCCCCCTCTCTTTCGGTTCTAAGAATTCGCCTAAGGCCAATGACAGGTCAGAAACCCCTGCAGACAGCGACCGTCTCCCAGGATGCCTTGCATAAAAAAATGTGTGTGCCAGGATGGACCACCCCGCGACACCTAGCGGCAAACTCGCTAACCACCCAGCCAACTTGCCCTGTAGGCCGCCAGAGTGTAGCACTAGACTGCGCCCATTAACCCTTGGTTTAAGCAGACGCCTTGGGCGAGTCGATTCTTTTTTATTTCAGACAGCCCCCAACAGGTAGCGCTAAAGTCGACGCAATGCTACCAGCTTCGAGACTTCAATCAGAGTTTTTTTTATGGCCCTCACTCGGGGAACTTCGGGACCTTTCGGTCCGGACTCCCAGTCCTCCCCTCCACTTTTGATTCAAGTTTTACTTTTAATTACGAGACGCGTTTCTCCGCGGGACACTTCGCACCGCGACTGCAGACGGACCGTTTGATTATCGGCGAGTCGACGAGACTTTGCAAAACTTCCATCCGGCCGCAACCGACTATGTAGTCGCCTAATTGAGGGATGCTATCCCTATAATCTTTTTCAAGTAGTTTAGTCCGTCTGCAATGTAATAGTTATTTTTTTAGCTTTTAATTTTTTTTTGAAATGAAGAAATCATCCGCGTCCTGCCGCGCAATTCGCGAGCTCCAGACCCTGGCTGACTCCACGACTACAGCGTGCTGGGCAACTCCCCTGTTTTGGTGAGTGATAATTCGCGACCCCCCTTTTTTTTTCCCTTAAAATTTTTTTTTTGGGCATTTTCTGCCCCATAGACTGCCTGTATACAAGTTCTAATCAGTTTTGATTTGGACTGTTGCAGACAGGGTCGATGACGGGGAGAGATTGATTGCTCCCATCTCGTGGCCCCACCCCCCCCCCCCCTTCTGTTCCGTGGGTCACATTAGAAGAAACGTTTCGACTACCCGACGTGATCGTTTGAAGACCCCGGGTGGTAATGTAAATTCAAAATTTCCCCTTCACCTAGCTACGAACTATCTTAAGCGGATGACCAACCCACCAGCGACCAGTGTTTTTCTCAAGGACATGTAGAACGAATAGAACTAATTTTCAATGTAATCATCGGATCCATCCAATTTTGTGTGTGAAACTTATAATGCAAATGTTTATATTTCAAACTAAGAATGTAAATTGTTTCAAATAATCGCGGGCTAGCCCATTTTCGTTTCTCTTTTTGTTAATCTTTGAAACTTGTTAAAACCTCTTGTGTGTAAAATAATGGAAACAAAATACTTCATCAGGGCAAATAAAACAGGGAAACTATAGATCAAGTGAATCGTGTAGTTTTTATTTATTGATTTTAACGATCCACCCACTTCCTCCTTGCCTGTTACAGGAAGTTCCTAAATTTTGTTTGTTCCCCACCTCGTGTCGCCTCTGGTAATTCAATTTATTTAACTTTTTTTATCCAGCAAGTTTCCAAGGCTCCTTTTAAAAAAATTCAATTTTGAGGCACGAGGGGTGTTACAGTGTGTCGGTTGCCCGCAGTGTTCGTGGTCTGCTGGAGCCCGTACATCGTGTTCGACCTGCTCCAGGTGTACGGCCACGTGCCGCGCACGCAGACAAACATCGCCGTCGCGTCCTTCATCCAGAGCCTGGCGCCGCTCAACTCGGCGGCCAACCCGGTCATCTACTGCCTGTTCTCGGCCAGCATCGGCCGCACCCTCAGGCGAGTCGGGCGGGCACACACACACCTCAGATGCACCTTGGGAAGCCTTAACAACTCGCGTGGCTTCTGTTCCCCCCCGCCACGTTGGTGCTGCAACTTCGGGATTTCTCTCGAAAAATTGAAATTAAAAAAATTGGTTGTCTGTAAAGTCGGTTTACGGACGATAGTTTAACGTGACAACGTCATAAAAACATTGATGAAATGATTGCATACTTTTATGAATAAAATTGAATCATTTTAATTTTAATAATAATAGAATAAATACTTGGAATCATACTAGTAATCAGATTTTTAAAATGCAAGAACAATTAACCTTTATTGCCGAAATTGTTGTTGTAATAAGCAATGAAAACCACATTAACTTTTCCCATCACTTTATAAACAGTCGAGTGGAAGAGAGATAGATGCGGCGCAAGCGTACAATGAGCGTAACGGGACACAGCGTAACGGGGCAATGTGCGTTACGGGACACTTTTCCGTGCGTGCAGCCGGCGTTCATCGATTTATTAGACGTTGTCACGTTTAAAAAAAAAATCGAAGGGTTAGGTTAGTCAGGTGAGGGAGACAAGGTGAAAGCCTAAACACATTGCTGCAAGTGCACGAGGTAACTTATCCCCCGCTGTGCTGTCGCGGGCGCGTAGAATTCGCTGTTCGCGACGAGGCGCGAGACGACACGTCGTAGAACTTGCGACTTTCCACCGACGCTGGCCAACCGCTCACCCGCCCGTCGGTTAAACGGGCTTGAGGCCCCCCGCCTATCCGGGCACACACACGCGGTGCGCAGAGCTTCAGGAAAAAAAAACAACGCCGATTTCAAAACTACTCAAGATATCCGCGTGGGGGTCTGTTTACGAAAATCATTTAAGAGTTCGTCTGGGGCCGAAAAGTCAGTCACAACATTTTTGTTTTCATTGGAAACTTCTGATCTAGCGGCTAAAAGTGGCGTTGATATACAAAAAAAGGAAAACTTCGGAAATCTTCAGGAAATTCTTGCGGAGAACCGAAACCACGTGAGTTGTAGGCTTCCCAATGCACATAAAGTTCTGCCATTCCCGATCACACCCGAACAATTTCACCTCCGGCCAACCTCGGGATTTTGTTTTATTTTTTTGCGCAGGAAAAAAATGAATTCAAATATTAAAAGTGGTCGGTTAGGTTAGCTACATTAAAAAACTTTAAAACACTATGGACGGTTAGTCAGGTTAGTATAGCTACATTGAAATAAACAGAGAAATATAAATATTGATAAATGAACCCGAGGTTGGCCGAAGGTGAATTGTTCGGGTGTAATCGGGAATGGCAGAACTTTATGTGCATCATAGGCTTCCCCAGGCAGTTACCCCTAATCCCCTCCCATCCCCTCCACCGCACACGTGACCCATCAACGACGTCATCCGACTAGGGGACGCACCACAACGCCGAAATGCCAAATAGACCACAACGCCGACAGCTAGAAAACTGCTATGTACCACAACGCCGAAATACACTAACGCCGAAAAATGTCATTGCAGGCCTGCCACAAAGATTAGGTTAGGTTAGACTAGGTTAGGTTAGACTAGGTTAGGTTAGACTAGTTTAGGTTAGACTAGGTTAGGTTAGGCTAGGATAGGATAGGCTAGGTTAAGTTAGGTTAGGTTATATTACGCTATGTTAGGTTAGGTTAGGTAAGGTAAGGTAAGGTTAGGTTTGATTGTGGTATTTCGGCGTTAAGCTACATTTAAGAAACACACACAAATTCATTCAGTTGTTATTTCGGTGTTGTGGTACACAGCATTTTTCTAGCTGTCCGCGTTGTGGTCAATTTTGACATTCGGCGTTATGGTATTTCGGCGTTGTGGTAACGACCCATCTGATTAGGGCCATCCAATTCCCCCCCCCCCCCCCCCCCCAATCGCAGAAGTTTCCAGAAAGACGTGTGTTAAAAAAAATGGGGTGTTGCTGTGTCATAGACACGGCCGCGTCTTGTACGTGAATACGTGTGCGTTAACATGTAATAGTTTATATACAAAATTTAAAATACGCCTATTTTTAAATTTTATTTTAACACTTTATATATTCACTGTAACTATTTTTACACTAAAGTTTTATACGTGCAATCGATAGATTTTGACGAGAAATGACGATTGAAACCCAAACGAACGTCGTAGCTTCTCCGAGTCAAAAGTTAATACTGAATGGAAATCTATAAACGCAGCAAAATTACCTCAAAATGGCGGCACTTCCCCCTCCACCGCGCGCGATGCGTCACTCTCCTCACTCAGCGTAACGAATTCTTTTATCATTTAGCTATCCAGTGGTGTGATTAAATTTTGGATGGAGATGATATATATGTAGCTGCCACACCAAAATTGTATCCCCCGATTTTGTTATCGTTCGTTTTTTTATTTGCCTCCCACTGTGGAAGCAATTTTGAAGACGTATTCACTTCAAAAACGTCGTCGTCTAACGACTTTTCTCTACTAGCAGCGGTCGCGCGCCACGCATGTACATACGCTGCGACACACGCCATGTTATCTTTAAAAGATTTGTGCAATGGGAGTGCATGACTTGATGTATGTTTTTGGACATACGCCATTGCTTAGCAATGGCGTATGTCCAAAAACATACATCAAGCGACACACGCCATGCTAACGACATATGCATGACCCAGAAACTAACATTAGCGACTAGTTGGTGGTTGCAAAGAGTATTAAACAATAAATTTTAGATGAAACTAGCTGCCCGACCCGGCTTCGCACGGCTATACTAATGGAAAAAGAATTATGCCACATCTCCCATTTACAGTAATGGTAAATAATAAAAAATTCCGTGAAAATTTATTACAATGCTGTATAATGTACCGATGGTTTCCCGACTCGTGCACGCAACATAAAACTGATATACCCGTTCTTCGCTACGGCAGTCTACAGGCAGATCACTCTTGCGCCGCTCATTATACATGCCCCTCCTTGTGGGTACGCCACTGCCGCGCGATGCCCGTTGCCATGGAGACGCAGAAGGCATGAACAATGCAAAATACTGTTCTCATGCAGACAAAGTACCCACTGTTGCCTGGTTTTAACCACCTATGCTATGGGATCTAATTTTCGGAAAATGTCATCCTGCGTAACATAAGGAACATTACTGTGAAGTTTCAAGTCTGTAAAATATATATACTTGAAAAAAAAGGGCAATTTTTGATATTTAAAGTACTTGCAAAATTTCAACGGTGATGAGGACTGCACTAACAATGAAATAGCCGTTGCCATAGAGACGAATGAAGCATCAACAAAGCAACAGCCGTTGCCATGGTGATTTCCTACCAAAAACTGGAAATAAAAAAAAAAATTAGGGGTGGACTATCCCTAACATTTAGGGGGATGAAAAATAGATGTTGGCCGATTCTCATAGATACCGGATAAGCACAAAAAATTTCATCAAAATCGATCAAGCCGTTTCGGAGGAGTATGGCAACGAAAACTGTGACACGAGAATTTTATATATTAGATTATATTTAATGTTTAGAGCTTTGTGAATAACAAAATAAATATAAATGAACAATTTTGTTTTTATTTAGAGATGATCAACATACATTTGCTACTTAATATTATAAAAATCTAAATAAATGTGTTCGAGTTCCTGAATCCTTGCGGGTTCAGTTTTATTGTCGATTCACTCTCCATGTTCGGTTTTATATCTCACGTGGATTGAAATGCAAAGCCGGGCGGATATATGTATGGCGTTACACAAAAGCTCTCTCCGTGTATATATATATATATATTCTCACTTGGATCCTCTAGTGATAAGGGATTTCGCCCAAAGAAGCTGTGGCAATTAGCACCATAGTTCAGCATTCCTGGCGTTAAGAACCCTAAACACCCCTCCTCCCTTTTTTTTCACTCAGTGGTGCGTAGATAATCCCACTAATGGCGCTGGCCTAAGCCCCTTTAACAGCCTGATTACCAACATTAACCAGCCGATAATCACTTTTCGCCGAGTGCGTGTTAAGCGCTTGTGCTTCTGCGCGAGAACGCAAACAAGCAGTAGAATTTGTCCTGTGGAAACTGATGAGATTCCTCCCTCGTGTTTTGAACAGGCTCAACCAAGCGACGATGGACAATACTTTGATTTATTATTTCAAGTTTTTATTCTTTAGGCGCGTCAAGTGGGAAACGTTATTTCACAACGAAATGAGTACCATGGAACGGAAATATGACTTACTGTGTTCAAACTTAAAACATGCAGCGTAGTCGTAACACAATTTTAAAAAAAATTATGATAATATTGAACTAATAATTAAAAATACTAGTAACAATTTAAAATGCAGAAATAAGCTCATGATCGAAATTTTAACCGCGGCCTCTGGAAAGCAAATCCAGGATCTTACTACTTTACCACCTCGCTCCATTTGACATTTTTTTATCTGACTCGTTATTTTTCTAGGGTTTTACACGGTTTAACGTCTCACACATCATGAGTGATAGGTTTTTTCTTTCATTTCCTCGTCATTATTATTATTTAATGGCTATGTCTGAAATATTAACGCGATACTTTCCTTGCATCTGATATTCTGTCAGTAATCTTTTGAACAAATGTTCACTTAAAGGAAAATATAAAACGTAAAAGAAAACCAAATGCAAGGATGGTCTCGTGTTAGAATTTTAGAAACAGCCTTTAAAATAATAGTAATGACATGAAAATTAAAAAATGAAATAATAATATCAACTTTGTGTTTGATACCGAGCCTTAATTCAGGAATTTAATCAAAAAAATCCCTTTCGGCACAGCTTACAGGCGTATGTAGATTTTTAAGTTTCTGGAATCGTACTGAAAACTTCTATAAACTTCTGGAACATTAAAAAAAAATATAATGTATTTTTTTCATATTCCATGCAGAGAAAATATTTTGAATGTTTTCAACTCAATGCATCCAACATTGAATAGCTTAGAACTTTTTTTTTTCAAATTATGTCTACTAAAGTAGTAGTGAGTTTTTTTGATCATCAAATACTATTTTTTTAACACATCCGCTAATACACGGGGGTAAAAAGGCTAGCTTCGGACCAAGGCTTAGAATAATATTAACACTGTTTTAAAAAATTGGAACAAATTTGATAGTAAGGACGTTTAAATATTTTAAATTGCAAATCCCCTTTTTACTGTAATAGCTCGTCTCATCAATATTTGTTTCCGCCAATAGTTTAATATAATGTTTAGGCTTTTTGCAATAAATTTTAACGGATTTGATAGAAAACCTAATAAATATGTTCGTTATTTCCTCCCCTTAAAGTAATGGTTGCTTACATAAAAATTTACTTTATGCAAATGTTGTAGACCAAATTTAGGAAGCTAAATAAGAACGTATTCAATAAAATAAGGACGCATTTTAAATAGTGTACATAGTCCGGAAATTATAATTTTTTTTAAAATTCAACCCCTGCTTTTTACCCCCTTGCTGCAATGGTTTATTTAATCAAAAATTTATTCAGGCAAAAATATTAAGACAAAAATTAGAAAATTTACAAAATATTTGAACTGTTTCGATAGTGTGCCTACTAAGGTAGTTAAGAATTTTTTTTTTCCTTTTAACCATTGTTTTTCTTTTTTTTACCTCTTTCTGTAGTTGTTGGTTGTACAAAAAATTATTTCTAACGAAAGTTGTAGATATTATTTTAAGGTTTTACAATAAATAAGAACTACTTGATAGTGTACGTGCTACGGAAATTATGATTTTATTTAATTCCAGTCCTATTTTTCATCCCTTTTCTCTAATGGTATGTTTTATCAAATATTGTTCTAGCCGCAAGTTTTATATAAATATCATGCCATTTTCAAATAATCCAAACGGATTTGATAGTGTACCTACCAAGGGAATTATGAAATTTTTTGTCCTTTTTAACCCTTTTTTTTCCACCTTTTGCAATTATGGCTGGTCATATCAAAAAAAATTTTAAAAAAATAAAGTATTAAACAAAAGTTTTTAGAATACTCCTACGAGTTACTATATTTCAAATGGAGTTAAAGCGATTTTTCTATTTTTTTTTTCAAAAAACCTTTCCCATTTCGACCCATTTGGTTGAATTCTGCCCATTAACGAACTCGACCGGGATTTTCCATTGCTATGTTTTACGAATTGGTTTGGAAGTGATTCGTGCCTAATAAAGTCATTTATTGTGTTTATATTTTGTTTTGTTTTAAGTTTACAATGGTTTTGGGATATATGGACTTTGATACGAAAAACTACATGAAAATTTTCCGGAAGTTACACAATGGTAACGGCTACACTAGATAGTCTTTCTTCTAAATCTGTCTAAAAATATATATATTAGGTGAGTTGTGAGTTTTGTGCAACGATGGTGATACATATTTATTGCACATTTCCTTGGGGTTTCTTTAAAGCATGAGATGCTCGATCGGTCAGCTGGGGGAAGGTTTGGGGGGGGGGGGAAATTGACGTTGAGGCTCCTACAAAGTTGGTCAGCCCGCGGGTAATGTAGACAGCTACTCAATCCCCTCCCCCCCCCCCCACCCCCCCCCCCCTCTTCTAAACAAGTCGAGGGCCCGAAAGACGTCCTGTCGCGTCAGCGCTGGAGTTGCGTCGAACCGCCAGCGAGACCTTTTGGCACGGGAGCTATAGCGTGTCACACTGTTAGTTTGCAGTGCAGAGCAAATGGTGCCCACTGTTGCCAGATTCACACCACCCGGCTTGTAACATTACAGTTCTTGTTATATTATTTTGTATTGACTGTAATAGGTTTTATTTTTATTTTTTCAACTTTACTGTTGGTTGGATTTTAAAGACAAAAAATGGGTGCGTGTACTAAGGTACGCGCGTGAGAAGTTATACTTTTTTGGCATCATTAAAAAATAGTTTTTTAATTGCATGCAAAAATAGTGCGTGGAGTCCCTCCGCGCGGAAGAAGTGAAACTTCGTAATGTGGAAATGAAAATAGGAAGGGGTAGAAATTGATTTTTAGTGAAATCATATTGGATTAAATCAAACTAAAAAAATAAAGGAAATAAATTTGTAACGATTCATAGATTGATTTTCAGAGAGAGAGAGAGAGAGAGACCTATTGAATGTCTATAAAACTACATAATTTTTTTATGAGAGCAGATTTTCATAAAATAAATCATGAAATCATTCAACGATTAAAAAGCTGTTTATTTAATTAAGCGGACGGGTTCGCCCCAAGGAGAAAATTGACGCGGCGAGACCTCGTGGACATAGAGAAATGACACACACTCACTATTTATGTGTCTATGAAACATAATTTTTTTCTGCAATTTAAATTGTTATATACAAACAGGGTATTGAAAATTGAAATAAATATTGCGACACTACAAACTGTCAGAATCGTTATTTTTTTCTTACTCTCTACTTAGTTTCTTACAATAGCAAAACTTAATGGCTTCTTATAATTATTATATTGTATGTCATCAAATTAAGATTTATTTTCTTTCCTTGAGCCGATTTTGATTAAATAAAGCTTATACGTATATCTTTCTCTGCTACGCTCAAGTTAACTTGAAAATCCCATTAAAATCCGTATAGCAGTTTTGTAGAACACCGCGTACAAACAGACAGTGCTTTCATACCCCATTCATGGTAGCGTTAAACGTTTAACGCAAACCTTGTTGGAAGTCGCATTAGAAGTATAACTTCAATAAATTAATGCCTTTTGACAGTATCACTACAGTTGTATACTACCTGATAGAAAAAATTCAATTATAATCACCAGAGCAAAAATTAGTAACATTGAAAGTTATGAACAAAATAAATATTTTATGGAAAAAAAAGTTGTAACCGTGATAATATCTTTCAGTTACGTTTTATTAAAAGAAGTAGGAATATAGTATTATATTATGATGTTGTTGATGAAATACGACAAGAAAATGTCGTTCCGAATTTCTCAATCCAAATTTTCCTTTACAGTTTTTTTTTTTTTAATTTCTTGTACAGCTTGGGTGTGTCTAGCAACAGAGCACATAGAAACAAGGAAAGCGCTAATAGCAGATAACATGCACTGGAAAGAGAATGTAAATGCCCACAAATGCACACTGCACTCTAAGGATGAGACACAATACACAAACAACCTACCCCCCCCCCCCCCTCTCCAAAACCTTTTTCCTTCAACACGCACCCTACCCGCGCCAAACGAAACTAAAATATCCCCGACATAATTCCACCTTGCCGAGGAGAGAGAATGTCGTTAGGCCCCTGCCGATGTCAACACCAAGTACAGTCCCGGATCGGACAGGGTCGTCCAACCATATATATATATATATATATATATATATATATATATATACAGACACACACAGATTGAAGGAAAAAATAGTGCGTGTAACTCAGTACATGTGATAGAAATTAAACTTATTTGGCAATTCACACCTCGACTCGTAAGTACATAGTTAATGGTTAAACAGCAGAGAGAGTGAGAGAGAGAGTGAGAGAGAGAGAGAAAGAAAACCATTTTCTAAAAATAACACATCGCTGTTTTTTGCTTTTATTTGTTTGTCAAGTATGTAAGAATTCTATTTTTTTTATTTATTAGAAATTTTATGTAAATAAAAAATAAATCACTAAACAAGACTTAACCAAATAATTACTCACTTCAAAATAACTGCTCAGGATATCAATAAGTATTATCAATCAAGTATGATTAATTAACTATAAATATTACTTACTGCTGAAAACCTCACAACATAAAGTATAACTTTACGTGCTACTGTTTCTTTAAACTTTTTTTTTTGTTTTAAAAGCCACATTTTTATTTTTGTTTTACTAAATCTCTAAAGGGAATATGAAATTCACTTTTCAAACAAATCCCGGAGACGGCATAAATTGTGCATTTAAGTACAAAAACTTAACTATACCTACTTATAGTAGTTGTGTTTCATTTGGATTTGTAGGGGAATAATTTAGCATCAGATACCACTAACCAATCTGCGCCTCGAAAATGCATCCATACGTACTGTAGGTCAGACGTTAGTTACATTACAAGTCCATGACAAGGGACTATTATTATTTTTAAATTTTAAAATGTACCTACGGTTAATAGCAATCACGTATTCGCAGTGTAATAGTTCTGACATTTTTCACACTGTGGACCCAGCCAAAGAAATAATTATCCACTCAAGTAGTTTGCCTGCTTTCTGAGACACTTCACAATAGGGTTAATGAGATTTTAATTAACTTGTTTACTTCCAGACGAAGTTCATGAAGGACATAACCAGCCCAATTCTCCGGCGGAGTTCTTTTCTTGACTCGCCCGAAGAAAAATAATAAAAATTACGTTGCGGATATTATACACGCAAGAGTTATAGTCAACAATGAAGTTTGGAAAGGCGATGTGAGTGGGTTACACACACAAAAAAAAATTTAGAAATAAATATTCGATGGCAACAAAGAAGCTGTAATGGCGACGGAAAACGGCCAAGGGTAAACAACGGCGAACGAAAGCAGAGGGAGAGAAGAAGAAAAAAAAATGAAATAAAAATAGAGTCGTTATGAATGTGTCAAAGCGAGTGTAGCGACGAGAGAAGACAAAGGAGTTGGCGTGTCGGGTTGAAAAGCCCGAAATAGTAAAAAGAAACTAACCGCGCGGCGGACAGAACGAAGACAGGGGTCGTTAATGCGCTCGGCCGCTGGCAAGTCAGAACAAGTTTGTTTGCCGTCGTGTGAACAAGGAGTTTTTTTTTCGCGGGCGTCTGTTCTAAAGTTAAAAGCCACTCCTGGCCAGAAAATGGTTAAGTCCCTGACACACCGTCGAACTTTCCCGCCTAACCACCTTCCGATACGTCGTGTCAAATGAAGTTGGAGGGTTACGTCACCGAAATACGTCACCAGCGCAGCCTCGATTGACGAGTTGAGTGACTTACATAATTATAGGACAGAATTATAAAATATTTTTTGGATGTCGGATGCAATCGGCCTATCTTGCCTGACGAAAACAGAAATGACCATCACGTTCTTCAAAATATTTCAATGATTCATGCGATGGGGGATTTTGATTTAATGCAATTCTTCGGACATAACGCCGTTGCAGATTTTCATTGTTTGTCATGAAAAAAATAATAATTAAGAATGCAAAATAAGGAACACTGGAAAACACAGCCAATAGATGGACACAACTAGACAGGTATTAAGGACAACAAAACGACAACATAGACAAACACAGTACGTCCTATGACGAAGAATTCTTGTTGCTGTCTGATTTTTTAAAGTTTGACTGTGTTGGTCTGTGCTGTCTTTTTGATGTTTTGTCCATAATACATGTTCAGTTTCATCATTGGGCCCATCTGTTCGGTTTTTTTTAAGGATATATATATATATTTTTTTTTGCATTCTTGAATTTTTTTTTCATGACTGTGCAAAACTGCAATGGCACATGTCCAAAGGATTGTATTAAATCATATCGACACATCTTAATTCTTCCTCAGTGTACCAAGTAATTTTTTTCCTTTAATAGTTTCTTTAAAAAAAATTCAACTCTTAGAGAAAACGCGAAGAAAACTGTTTTTTTTTTTTTTTTATGTTTGACTGCCGTTAACTTTATTCTGGCGAAAGATCAAGCTTGCGATTGTAACACATTACAGAGTTCATTCAGCAGTAGAAGTACGTGTATTTTTAATGACCTTCAGACAGCGGGGGGAAAATAGGAACAAATTAAATCGAAGCTTGTACGAGAGACAGAAGAAATGGAAGCACGTCGGAAAAAGATCACCCTGTCTACCTACCTGGCAAATTAGGGAATTCCTTTGTTGCCTTGTAATCATTCTAGTATCGATTTCAGCCAGTTCCTCTTTGAGGACGACTGCACCATAAAAAGAAAAATTAATAGTTTTTTTTCACGTTCTGTGAAAAGTACTTGATTGGAAAAAAAATTATATAATGAGTTTAGGTTATGTTCCAAAAGTGTTATTTCCAGATATTAATAAACGTATTTCGTTTTAAAACAAAAATGTTATGTGTTGAAGATAAAACATTTAATCATGGCATTTAAATTTACAGATTCCACACCAAACCACAAGTTTAAGTATAAAATAAATTAATGTAAAAACCGCCATTCTCTCTCACGTTGAAATCTGAGGTATATTAACGTGTCGAGGATCTGAGTTTCTTTCATTTCAGTGTTTTATTCTAACTAAAAAGAAATAAGTTATTAGCTTCCAATAAAGTTTGCAGGTTTTCGCAGCCATTGTTCACGCTTAACTTGTCTCTTTGTGCCGCGTCAAGGCTAAGCCTAAATAATTTTTGGTTCATACCATAATAAAAATTTAATTTCTAAGTTTATTGAAAAATTGGCCTTATTTAACTGAACAAAAAAGCCTTGACGCGTTTAAACTGATCTGGTGAATAAGTTTTATCATAATAGATTATTGTTTCTCCGGATGAATTCAAATGTTCCACAGTTAATTCTGACGCCATGTGGCTAGCCTCATAATAACCTCAAGATTTTTTATTATTGTTTACAGACAAATCATAAGGACTTACTCGTAGTGATGATTTCACCAAGTTAATATCGTGGTTAAGGCATTTTTGTGAGTCTATATAGTTTAGCAAGCCATTGATCCAATTTCCCTGCTTTCGTAAGCAGAAGAATTCGTTTAAATAAGGTCATCATCCAAACTGTAAGACATGTACCTAAAATAGTTATTTTTTGGGCTGATGGGATATTTTCTTACGTTGTAATCTTCCTTTCCTGTTTTGTTGGTTATTTGTTGCTATTTTTTAGTAAAATAATATTGGAAAGACGATTGTAAGCAGTTATTTGATTTTAAATTTTTTAATTGCTAATCAGTAAATAAAAAAGTCATATCTATTTAAATTTCAGTTTGTGTAAGTCTAAGACGTAATTGTTTTAACTTCAATGTGACAAAAAACGAGCGTGATGACACGTTCTATTCCTACACTGTGAAAGTAATGTATTCGGACAACGGTACAGTGTCAGAAATCACAATTAACTTATAGACTTTCCAACTAAATATTCACCTCAAGTAAACAAAGAGATCATAGTTCCAGATAAATAAATCTTCGCATAATCTTCGCTGGATTCCGACTTCTGAGTTCTGTGCTGCTCCATTTGTAAACAGAGTAAACATTTACGTGGAAAGATGAATATTTCCTAAGCTGTAGATTTTACACATTTTATCGAATATTAATTGTTTGAACTCCAAAGTTATTTTGATCTAGTGTTCAAATTAAGTTAGCTGAACATTCGTAAATTTATTAAGATATATCCGTAAATTCACGACGAATCCCGTAATATTTTGTAACAAAAATATTCCTCGTAAATTTAACTTGAAAATTTTTAACACTGTGCGGTACCGTATTAATCATTATCGCAGTTATATGAGAGTTAAATTTACTACTGGGCCTCTGATTCGTCGTGAGTTGTTCAGCTGTTCGTTTTCCAGAACGTTTTATCGCCCAATCGTTTTATGTACTTTATTCCACCTATCAGTTATCCGAGCTAGAAGCCTCGCCGAGATTGGAGCTCCAGACTCAAAATAAATTTACTGCCGCGAAGAAAAAAAATGCACGCGCGTTTATGACATCATTCACGAAGATTTTATAGGAAAAAACTCTCTTTAGGAGAGATTGGTTCCACAGAGTGACACAGGTTAAAGACAGCAATTGAAAACCTCTCAATATATTTCCCCTGTGCAAATAACTCGTACAGGAATGATTTCGTGGTTGTGTGAAAACACTCGTCGTATACAGGAAAGTTTTAAAAATATTAATACTCTCTGAATGAATGCAGAAGGTCGTCAATATAATTCACAAAAAATACATATAATATATGCTGGCGCTTTGTTTGTGGCGAATATTGTTCAAATTAAAAAAGTAAATATAATTGGTGTGGTTGAAAAATGGGGGGGGGGGGGCGGAAACAGTTTAAAATTCACTTTTTATAGTTTTTCTAGTTTATAATCACTCACGTTATGTAACCAGCTACGTTCTCCAATTGTTTACGTGCTGAAGCCTGATAATTAACCCTAGACTATCGCAACGTAAAATACTTGGAAATATATAGCTATATATTATTTATTTCGTGCGAGACTAAACATTCCGTTAGCTAACTAAAATGTATAACACTCAAAAACAAAAATTTCAAGAAAAAAATCCAAGATGATGCGTATTAATTTTTCTTAGAAGCTCGTAAAACGTGAAAGGCCAGAAAAGTAATTTTGGCATAAAATAAACGTAAATAGTTGACACGACAGTTTATGTATACTGGGGAAGGTATGCACAGTGAGTAATCGTCCCGGAATTTTTTTGGGGTAACATACTGGCAATAAAAAAGGGGGGAGTGATAAAGTTTCTTCCAAATTCCAAATAATTTTTCAATTTTATTTTTTTGAGGTCACAGTGTTAGTGGGAGATCACCAGCCTCTCAAAAAAAATGTGACGTTGCCAAGTTTCGACACAGAAGCACTTCTTTCTCCGACACCCATGCTTTTCCGAGACTAATGCTGCTTCCAGGAGCGCTTTGCAACCGCTTGAAAATAATAACCCAAAACGCCAAAACGACCACGTACAAACCAATTTGTTCCGCCATCATGCACTGCCTTCCAAACCTCAACAGAATACAAACATGCATACAACGTGCCTTCCTTAAATAATTTTTTAAAAAATGTATATTTTTCCGAAATATAAATATTACTGTCCAAACACATCAGGGGTGGAGACAGAGTTTACTTCTCTGTATACGTGTGTGTGTGTAAGGGGGAGGGTTGGTAGGGAGACTGTGACTTCAAAGGCCCGCCTGTTCAGGGGTGTGTCTGTGTCTAGTGAGGCTGGATGATAAGTGCGACGCTCGATGGTACTCCTAGCGCGGTATCGCCTCTAAGCGCAAGGCTGTGAACTGACGCGCAGTTTCCCGCCGTGCATAGGCCAACTGTGAGATTTTAGCGGTAGCCATAACAATTTTATGACGGAGAAATGGGTGTAAAGGTGTGATGCAAGTCCCTTGAATACTTTCAAGAATCTATAACAGAAAATTAAAAAAGTACGGTGAAAACTCTCTTCTAAAAATACAGTTTAAAAAAAAACTGAAACAGACCTACTCACTCACCCTCAGAGTACTCTTAAAAGCTTTTATGCCCAAAGATTCAATTTGATATCTTCAGCAGTTTTTCAATTCGCGTGTTTTTTTCCCCCTGAATATCTGCACACCGTACGTGTTCCCAGGTTGGCGAGTCCTAGATATTATATACAGACCAAGTCATTGATAGTTATATATCCAGCTTTGATTAAGTATTTAAAATTAAAAAAAATAGCCAAAATTATTTCAGAAGTTATTTTATACATTTCATCGTTAACCCTTCTAGATCCGCCTCTGAAACACATCCATTCTCTCCAAATACTCCGTTCTCATCTTCCCGGGTTCATGTAATAATTAAAATACCAATTTTATAAAAAAAACTTGTAGACTCTCAACAACGTTGCGGTGTGGGTACCGGAATTGTGTTGTAGGTGTTGGCACGCCTTGTTCGGTGGCCGAACTGAAGGCGTGTCGTAGAAGAGACGAAGATAATCATTATGCCGAACGGTGTTGGGGAACGAGACATAACCACCTTGGTCCACGCACACGCCACCAGTGGCTGCGTCCGCACTATACACCGTGTATTTGTAGGGACACGATTTTATGGTTTTTATTACTAGGGAAATATCGTTTTAAAAACAAAAGATCTCGGTGTTACTATTTTAATTTTTTTATGTTGGCAAAATTCATTAAATATTAGTGTATTTTTTTCCAACAAACTTGAAACAAAAATATTTCCTGATAATATGTTCTACAAAGTAGTCTCATTTAGATTGGCACCTGATTCACTTATACAGTAAAATCATTGGTAATGAGAACGTCTAGAACAGAACTACTCATTAAAAAACATAATAATAAATCGGCAAATTTTTGTGTGTTTGAAACACCAGCCGACATTTATATAAAAATGTGTTGATAATGTAAGAAATGTGCGATCAAAACTATACAATATTAATTTTTTTCCCAGTCCATTTAGGTCATATATTATAGTACAAAATTAATGCTGAATAAATTACATTCAATGAATTTACCATGACGAAAAAAAAATTGTAATTTCGAGTTGAATTTTGTCAATTTGCTGTTGATTTCGTGTTTTTAGTTACATTTCAGTGCTAAGTGGTGTAATTACGTGCAGTTCAGTGTTATATGTTATATTGACATGATTTGCGGTGGTATTTCGGTTTTATTGAAAATCCACCGTATAGTATTGTTGTCCCTATGTTCCGTGGCTATAACGCGCTCACTGCGTAACTAAAAATTTCCTGCAGCTGAACACGTAAACACACAAGCAGGTGTCCATGAATAAATTACATCTGACGATGATGATGAGTCGTTTTACCCGTCACCAAGTCATCTGACGATGATGATAATGAGTCGTTTCACCCGTCACCAGTCATCTGACGATGATAATGAGTCATTTTACCCGTCACCAGTCATTGACGATGATGATAATGAGTCGTTTTACCCGTCACCAGTCATCTGACGATGATGATAATGAGTCGTTTCACCCATCACCAGTCATCTGACAATGATGATAATGAGTCATTTTACCCGTCACCAGTCATCTGACGATGATGATAATGAGTCGTTTTACCCGTCACCAGTCATCTGACGATGATGATGAGTCGTTTTACCCGTCACCAGTCATTGACGATGATGATGAGTCGTTTTACCCGTCACCAGTCATCTGACGATGATGATGAGTCGTTTTACCCGTCACCAGTCATCTGACGATGATGATGAGTCATTTTACCCGTCACCAGTCATCTGACGATGATGATAATCAGTCGTTTTACCCGTCACCAGTCATCTGACGATGATGATAATGAGTCGTTTCACCCGTCACCAGTCATCTGACAATGATGATAATGAGTCATTTTACCCGTCACCAGTCATCTGACGATGATGATAATGAGTCGTTTCACCCGTCACCAGTCATCTGACAATGATGATAATGAGTCATTTTACCCGTCACCAGTCATCTGACGATGATGATAATGAGTCGTTTTACCCGTCACCAGTCATCTGACGATGATGATGAGTCGTTTTACCCGTCGCCAGTCATCTGACGATGATGATAATGAGTCGTTTTACCCGTCACCCATCACCGAGTATCCGTGAGCACAGGCAACAGCACGGTGATGACAACCTAGACGTCCCTAACGCTTGCCGAGGCAGCATGATTCTGCGGTGGTCTGCCATTGCCTTCTGCTGGTTGAACGTGAAAGGGTGTTAAAACCACCCCCTTCCTTCCTTCAGGGGGTACAACACACAAAAGTTAACTAATGTCCAAAATTGTTAAACATATTTAAATTTTTTAAAAAAAAGTGTGTAACAAACTGCAGATAGAATAAGGAGGGGAGGGGTGGGCAAAGAATATCAGAGGGCAAAGTTAAGAACATTAAAGGTGAAATAATTTGTTTTGACTTCTTACTGAGCTTATTAACGTATTTAGTCGTAGAGCAAAACTTTTACATATCTTAGACCCACAAAAATTAACACTAAACTAGCGACTAAATTTACAGTATTTGTTAGGTCGATTGTTTGGTTGTGCCACCAATTTATCACTGTTCTTGTGTATGCGAACGCGTCTCTGGGCGACACGTGAACGAAAATAAAGTGAAGTGTATGTTTATTTAAAATGACTCCAAAACTTAAATGATTTTCCGCAGACAGGTCCTGGATTAAACCTGAAGCAATAGTTCGTAGTAAAACTTCAGTAATAGGTAAAAATATGAAAATGTCAAAAACTGATCTCCGCAGCTGTTCTGGTAGTGCAGGCCTAGTGTAGCGAGCCTGTTACTCCCCCACGCCCTCCTCCCTCCCACAGCAGACACGCAGGTGGCTGCCGCAGGGATTACACTGAACGCGCCGCGCTCGCAGTCCAGTGCGCGCGGCTAGGTTACCCTGGGCGCACTGCTTGCCTCGTGGTGCAGGCCTAGTGTAGCGAGCCTGTTACTCCCCCACGCCCTCCTCCCTCCCACTGCAGACACGCAGGTGGCTGCCGCAGGGATTACACTGCACGCGCCGCGCTCGCAGTCTAGTGCGCGCGGCTAGGTTACCCTGGGCGCACTGCTTGCCTCGTGGTGCAGGCCTAGTGTAGCGAGCCTGTTACTCCCCCACGCCCTCCTCCCTCCCACTGCAGACACGCAGGTGGCTGCCGCAGGGATTACACTTCACGTGCCGCGCTCGCAGTCCAGTGCGCGCGGCTAGGTTACCCTGGGCGCACTGCTTGCCTCGTGGTGCAGGCCTAGTGTAGCGAGCCTGTTACTCCCCCACACCCTCCTCCCTCCCACTGCAGACACGCAGGTGGCTGCCGCAGGGATTACACTGCACGCGCTGCGCTCGCAGTCCAGTGCGCGCGGCTAGGTTACCCTGGGCGCACTGCTTGCCTCGTGGTGCAGGCCTAGTGTAGCGAGCCTGTTACTCCCCCACGCCCTCCTCCCTCCCACTGCAGACACGCAGGTGGCTGCCGCAGGGATTACACTGCACGCGCCGCGCTCGTAGTCCAGTGCTCGCGGCTAGGTTACCCTAGACGCACTGCTTGCCTCGTGGTGCAGGCCTAGTGTAGCGAGCCTGTTACTCCCCCACGCCCTCCTCCCTCCCACAGCAGACACGCAGGTGGCTGCCGCAGGGATTACACTGCACGCGCCGCGCTCGCAGTCCAGTGCGCGCGGCTAGGTTACCCTGGGCGCACTGCTTGCCTCGTGGTGCAGGCCTAGTGTAGCGAGCCTGTTACTCCCCCACGCCCTCCTCCCTCCCTCTGCAGACACGCAGGTGGCTGCCGCAGGGATTACACTGCACGCGCCGCGCTCTAAGTCCAGTGCGCGCGGCTAGGTTACCCTGGGCGCACTCCCGCGCACTGCTTGCCTTACAACTGTCTCGTGTTGGAGACGCGCGGAAACTTAAAATAAGTCACGCTTTCACATTAGTTTCAAAACTAAAATGAAGTAGATGCAGGGCTGTGAAAACTAGCCTAATAGTTCTAAGATAGATTCCCCAAAAAAAGTGCTGCATCAAACAAAGTTAGTTCTATGCCTCAGGACTCATAAACTGGAAAGGCACTTCTTCGATGGAAAACCTAAATTCGTGAAACTGTTCCGTTCCTATTGAGGCCGGAATACCGGGCGGATCTTACCTCGGCAGTGGAGGAGTCGCAGCCAGGGTCCAGGCGGTGCTCGTCGCTCTGGCGGTCGTGCAGTCTCTCTGCGCCAGGACGTCGAGCGCCCCACTCTCCGACGAGTACACACCACCAGGCGTCACGGAGCAGACTGTTCTGCAGCTCCGACGATCAGCTCTACACTCGGGCGCCGGGCATGCGCAGAGTGCGCTACTCGCGACTCCCCAAAAAAAAAAATATACACCGAAATTCTGGTATGAGTCCCAGCGCAGAGTGGCACACAGACGCACACACTTCTCGTACACTTATGGTACGCCGTTCCTGTGTTGGTGGCACCCATACTCTAATTAATAAAAATTATTAAACTTACAAAAATATTTTCATTTAAAATGACTATTTTGAGAAGCAAATTAGCACAGTTCAATAATTATAAGTAAAAGTAGTAAATTACTAAAAATACAATGTGCTAAAACTAGTAGACCTTGAAGTGAAAACGTAAGATTAAAAAAAAACACATATTTAGACAAAACGTAAGTAATGGGTGTGTACCATCCGCCTTAAGGGACATCGCGTTAATGAAACAGCTCCGATGAAAGCGAAAAATACATTTAAAAAATACCTAATCCCTGCTTTGAATATGATTTTTTTACAATATATTAAATTAAAATGCTTATATCTTGTTAAAATTCAATTACAGTTAATTCTATAAATTTTGCCTTTGGCTTTGTGAACAGATGGCTGCACAGCGGTTACTACATTTCCGTTTCATTCACGAAATTACTCCCACGAAAAGCCGTATACCAAGAGCTAATATGTTACCCATCAGAAGTGTGAATACTGAGAAAACGATGGACTGTTTGTGAGAAGTTCTGTGGTTTTTGACGTGACAACGTCTAATAAGTCGATGAACGCCGGTTGCACGCACAAAAAAGTGTCCCGTTACGCACATTGTAACATGTCGCTGTGTCCCGTTACGCACATTGTACCATTTCGCTGTGTCCCGTTACGCTCATTTTATATTTCTCTTTGCTAACCTGAACCTCCTAGCATTGCGACCGAGTCCGTGGCGTAATTATGTTTTCATGCATTTCAATGTAACATTTTCATTGCTCTTTGCTAACCCGTTCCTCCTAGCATTGCTGCAGAGTCCGTGGCGCAAGTACATTATTTTTGACTGCATCTTGGTGTTGGGTACGTCATTTTCCTTCACATCATCCTTGAAACACTCCCATTCGTTTCCTACTTTTCCTATCATCGTCCTATCCTTAACAGAATAACACAGATTGGAAGAAGTTAAATAGCAAACATGTATAAAAGTTATAGTTAAAATAATCTCTTCTTTAAAGTAATAAACATATTTGAATAAATGAGTGCAAATAAAAGAAAATTTATCAATTAAATTGTAGATTTCATATCACTAATTCTTTGTATCCATACAAAATAGTGATAATTCAATAAAAATGATTCAATTTTATTCATAAAAGTATGCAATCATTTCATCAATGTTTTGTAATGACGTTGTCACGTTAAACTATCGTCCAGTTTTTTTCCCCCGCGGCGCGGGACTAATGCGTGTCACGTGACTCCGCAGGAAGGTGCCGCCGTTCAGCTGGGTGGCTGGGCTGTGCTGCAAGAGCGAGGGCAGCTCGTCCGACGCCGAGCACCCCACCTTCCTGGCGGCGAGCGCGCGCTGGGAGTCGTCGCGGCGCCGCGGCAAGGCGGCGGCGGTTGCGGCGGGGGCGGCGGGGGCGGGGGCGGCGGCGCGCACCCCGCACCCGCACCTCGACGTGGCGGCGCGTGGTGCCGTCGTCACCGCCGTGGCTTCAATCGTTTGAGGCGCGCGCGCCCCTCCTCGCAAGTGCGACTTGTCATCCTCCGAGGGTCGGGAACAACGCCTCCCCCTCGCCCCTCATATACAAAATCCCATCTTGGTCACCCTCTCCAAGGAAAAACTATTGGAGGAAGAGTGCACGCGAGAGCTGCGCCAGTGGCAGACTCTCTGCCTGTCTCGGGCGCGAAAGGTTCTAGAAGCGCGAGAGTTGCTAAGGGCGACACTAGGTCTCCCGACACACGCCGCTTAGCCTGTACGCGCCAGGCACCGAACTGGCGTGCAGTTTTCATGTTGTTAACGCGGTGACCTTGTAACTCCAAGGTGGAACATTAAAGTTAAATGCTACCAAGCACGTACCCCAAAATAGTTAACAATGCAATGAAACCAAATTTTTTATAAATGACAGAGTCATGAAACATGTCTCAAATTTTTAAAGTTCTCAGAAGTACTACCAGTGGTAACGCACTTCCCAAATGTCACTTGCAAAGCAACACATGATGATTATTTACGAACACTGACAACCTCGTGAAATTGTTTAACCATTAAGGGTGGCATTCCAAGAAGTTCCGGTAAGGTAGCGAATAAGCACTGCCTTGTTGGGATACAGCCGGAACATAACTCGCGGGCCGTATTCCAGAACATGTACAAACTGAATCCCAGTAACGGAAATAAACGTCAACCGCTATAATTAACGGTACCCTGTGAGAGGCTAGAAACTGGTTCCAACGCATTCGATACAATTTTTACGGAAATAATACTAGAGAGAGCAGCACCATCGCACAAAAAAAGAAACGCCTTTCTAACATTCTCGAGTACTTTGTAAGTTGCGATTATTTTTTTTATTATTATTAAAATGTACAAAAAATATTCCAGGATAGTTTCGCTACTATAAAAGTTTAATTGGCACACTAATACGTTTAGTATGTCCCCCGATGTTCACGAAAGTAACCGTACGCGAGCTAATGGCGCCATACGTGGGTCCACCATCTCAAAATCACCGAAAAAGTGATCTCTGCGCATGCGCGGAATTTTGGCAACGGATAGGAAACCAATATATGTGCCCTAAAACTAATGAACTGGTCGTGTTCTACCGTGCACATGTAATACGGTCAGGGTACATGTGTAGAATGATCAACACCTAAAACCTTTCTTTTTTTGTGTCTTGAGATACCGGCCTGAAAACTTTCAACTTTGTAACCAGTTTTCATGAGAGAGACACTAATGAAGAGACTGCACACTCGGAAGAAACAAAATTGTGGGCCATACGTTGGACGGCCCATTTCCCCGCAGAACTGCCAACTAGAGAGGCTGGAATATCCTTCGATACTCCGTATTGCCCACTTATCGGTTGAAGAACGAGCTGAATGGACCAATGAGCGCGCTTACTCCAACCCCCGGCCCCTCTCCCAGGGGGCGGAGCCGAGGTGGTAGCCGTATCGTACCTGCGGTCTGATTACGAACACTCGCGGAGATTCGAGGTGGTCTCCACGCTCAACCGAAACTCGTACCCAACTTGGAGATTACAAACACTTGCGGAATCTTGTAATGGTCTCCACGTTCCACCGAAACTCGTACCCAACTTGGTGATTACGAACACTTGCTGAGTCTCGCGGAGGTCTCCACGCTCTACTGAAACATACTGGGCGTACATCTTAAATATTAACTTACATTAGTTTGCGTACAAGATCCGTAAGAAAAAAAAAAACGAAATACAAAAATGGTAATATAGCTAGCACTTAATCTGCGCAGTTGCCAATTAACTTGGAAAACAATTAATCACCCCCCAAACTCCCGAATACCTACTCCAAAAATCGGGGCTAACTTAACAAGGATACTGTGGCAGCGTACGTCTTAAAAGCAAGTGTGAAATTAAAACATATTTACTGTCTAGTTTACAATAGCATAGAATCTAAATAAATGGCCACTAAAAAATTTTGAGTAATGAAAATTTCCGTGGCTAGTTCATTTAAAAATTCTTAAAAATATTCCTGTTTAAATGAATTTATAAACATTGCTATAAAAATGCAGCACTTAAAAAAAATACTATCATTAACTCCAGAATTTAGACATCGTGAAAAATTGATGGCCTGAGTGTACTTTAAGCGCTATCGCTCAATGCGATCCAAATCATTTTAGAGCTCTGGCGATGCTAATACTACTGTACTCAATGCTGCGGTATTTTGCATATCAGAGTTAAATAATATCTTTATTTTCCTTTACGTTTAAAAAAGGTATACGAAAACTTGTGGAACACCTTTAGCAGTTACGTAAAACTACAGGTATTGATCAGTTTTCAATGTTCGTGCAAAAACTCAAACAAATCAGTTAATGAGGGCCCACACAATACTTGTAAACGAATAAGTTAATTTTTTTTTCAGCTGAAAATTATATCACAATCGTATGTAAGGCCTCGGCATTCTAGGCTCTTGAAATGCCTAAAAAAACAAAACACGTAGCTCCAGCTACCGAAACGTGAAATCCAAACATTTCTTACACTGAAGAACTTGCTCGCTGCCTTCAGTGCAGACTATAGGTATATTTGGTCCATGCCGGGAGTTATAAAGATCTGAGAAGAATAATTTTACCTTCAGAGTCGATGCGTAGCCATCACCACGTAAAGCAAGAGCATTCGTTGCTTTAACAAGGTGGCCGTTAAGTTTTCCAACACGCCCTACAGCTCCATATTTAAAAAAAAAAAAGGCGTTCGTATAGTTCACGCGCGACAGAATTGAAAAAGATTGCGTAATATATCGTTAGGTAATTGGAAACATAATTATTTTTGGCTGAGGTCGCAGATAAAAAAAAAACATATACGCAAGTGGTCAAGTGTGCAAGAATGCTGCGTCATTTCTACCTCTCCCCTGCCGTCTCCTCCTTTTCCGGTTCCCCCACCAAAGTACCTAACTATTCCCCTCTTACGATCGGAATTTTCGTAACGCTCGAATATTGTGGCTCCCTTCAACAATGAAGTTTCGCTTGAAAAAGTTACGCGTTGTTTCGCGCTCTCCGGCACTCAGCGACTAGCTCCCAGCTGTACGCTGGCCACGACAGCAGCGCCTCACTGTGGCGGAACATGTGACCAGTTTCCAGAACGCCGGTTGGTAAAACTCGTTGCACACAGTAAAAAAAAAAGTATTTTAAAAATGCTGGTGAAATCACTGGAGAAACGAAAAGAACTCTGCCGAAGCAAAAAAAAAAAAAATATGCAAAAGAAATTAATTTAAAATGTTAAGAAAAAAAAGGAAAGGTTAAAACAGACTGCCAAAATTTAAAGCCACGGAGTTTCCAACTGAAGAAAAAGAGGTTTTTTTTATTTAAAAAAAGTACAAAAAAGCAATGTTGGAATAAAAACAAAAGTAGATGGTGGCACCCACCACAAACACACGCGACTGATAAGAGATGATACAAATTTCCATCCATGTCTGACCAAGGACTCGAACCCATAACCCCACTGCGACGTAAGTCCGCTTGCGTCCCGCCGCGCTAAAATAGGTCTTCTCGGGCTAACTAACCAATAGCAAGTAGTTGATACACCCACGGCAGCCCAGCGCCGATAACGGTCAATTGGCTGGAATGTAATTACTTCACCGCCAACATCAACGTGTCAGAATCTTACAGCAAACTATCAGTGACGACAGTATGTTACTATGTGAGAAGCCATGACGACTACGGCTCTACTCTAGACTCACATGTCACTGTGTTAGTGTCAATATTCAAATTTTAATTTTTTATATTTTTTGAATTTTTGAATTTTTTTCTATATTTTTTTTTCTTTAAAAGCTTTTCCCCTCCCCCTTTTTTTCACTCCTACCAGCGAAAAAAAAAATTCTCGTATGCGCCACTGTAGTACTGAAGGCAAATTTGAACGTAACTAAGCAAACAAAATAACAACTCGATGAAAGTGGAAGCATTCCTTAAGGAGAAAATACTGTCCCAACGTTTTTTACGTGTCCTGGCTTTTTATTTAATTTCGTTGAGTGCTGAATTTTTGGGAGTATTTCGCGTGCATCCTCGTCCAACTTTGAGATATTTCCCAGTGATTCACAGCACAGTTTCACTGCAAATCATAATCACTTTAATACTTCGCAACAATTACTACACAATTAACAAAGCATTCAGTAAAATGTATGACTATATATATTATATATGTCACGCAGTCTTACTGAAGTTATGAAACTTGAATGAAAAAAAAAGACAGTGACACTACATTGTTAAAAATATTCACCTTACGTTTACAAATACTGTTGAATTGAACTTATCAAAACTTTTTTTCCGCGAATTAACGGGATCTTTGTTAATTTTCTTTGCACACAAAAATGTTGTTGGTATATCAACAAAACATTCAAAAACTTGATAATCCTGTTGAAAAATAACTTCTTGTTCCACGTGTGTATTTGCCTTGTTTACAACGAAAGACAGAACTCTGAATCGGAATCTGGAGTAGTTTCTATGAAGATTCGAGTACCTAAAATGTCTAAGAACTATAAGTTTTATTTTAGGGAAATTTATTCTTCCTTGAAAAACCCAAAAAAAAAAATTGTTTTAATTTCTTCACAGTGAACGAACAGTATAAGAACTTGTGAAGTATCACATTCAATAGTTCAGAAAATGATTGGTTACAAAACTTAGGACAGTAAATGAAGAAAGGTGGGAAATTTTGCTAACAATAATTTGAGGAAAGCTTTAAAATCTCGGAAACAACTATATTTTGTTATGTGTAAGCCTCAATTTCGCCTTCCAAAATAAAATATATTTTTATAATTGTATGTTATTTTAACGTGTCTTATTAAATTTACTCGTATATTAACAGTTTAATATGCCAGTAACATTTGCTTTTTGATGCAGCAAATAGTTTTTTTTTATAATTCTCAGCGACAAACAGAATAAGCTGGAGGCTTGAAAACTCTTTGTGCATATTTGGAATTCTGCTGATTCCCGAACGGAATTCACGATCGTATTGCAAGGTATATGCCACCTCAGAGACAGGCGGAAAACATTATAGTCTGTGGCACATAACTTTCCTCGTATATTGTTCTCTAAAGTAGTAAGAATGGTATTCGTATCCTTCCGCCACTGTTGTTCTATCAACAGTTTTTGTTTTATAAAACTTAGTATTCGTCAGTTATAGCAAACAAACATAGCGTAATTTATAATTTGTAAATGGCATTTGTTAAATGGGTGGCACTGTTAATACTGTTGAATTTTAAACTAGTTTCTTGACACAGATGTTTAAATGAATGATGCAATGGGGAATTCTGATTCAATATAATTTCAATAAATTCAATTTCTGTTTGTCTGTGTAAAAAAAATTCAAGAACGCAAATTAATAATTCAAAATGGAAAAATAAACCCAAAGAGAACAAGTCAAAATCAGCTGACGTCAAACGGATAAACCCAACGATGAACCTAACAAGTATTATGGGCAAAAAAACGACTACAGCAAAGACGAACACATTCAAACTTTAAGTATCAGACAGCACAAGAATTCCGTGAAAGGAATTTAGTCGTGAAAAAAAAATAACACCACATACTTACGTAAACAGTGGGATAGCAACGACAAGACAATATCAACATTAACAGTAAGTGCAGGTGGAAAACAAAACCTGTACAACGCAGCAAATGTACGGACACAGTGATGAATATATTATGGAACGACACAACGACACAACGAACACAGTATGTTTCTTATGACAAAACACTAGCGTCACTGGCATATGTTCCCTTCATCAGCCACAAACAGTCTGTTTGATTATGTTTGTGTTTTCATTTTTAATTCTTAATTTGCATTCTTGAATTTTTTCCATGACACACAGTGCAAAACTGTATTGTATTAAATTATATTACACAGACTATATGCGGCTCGCTCTGAATCACAGCATTTATCAGTACAGTGTATTATCATCCAGATAGGGACTTGGCATGATTACATTACAGCTGTAGGAGAAACATTGCGAGTTATATACTGGATTAAGTTATGTAGTTTTCTCACTGATTCCGTTGCTGGCGGGGGGGGGGGGGGGGGGGGGGAAGCCGCTTATTCTGCTTCACAAAAAAAAAATAATACTCATTCTCTACAAAAAAATATATATATTTCGTTTGTTACTGCGACTTATGTAATCATGATTTTATCTTCCCAACTTCATTACGTGTGCTATTTGTCGGATAGAAACAATGTATTCGTAACACACGCGTCTGCCATATTGATTACACATTCACACATACGCACACAATTCAGAGTACGTAGCTACCACACTGCTGCGTGACTCAAGAGGGAAGAAGCGACTATCTTCAGCATTACTCTTGCGTTAAAATCACGTTGATAATAGTTTTTTTTTTTTTTTTTTTTAACAGGGCTGTGTCAAAAAGAAGTTTATTTGGTGTTTCTTTTATTTTTGTGAAGTCATGCCCTGCGTCGACTTCCTGGTAGTCTTCGCTTACGTCCTACCGCCACCCTTCCCCCCCTCCCCACCCAGACACTTTCTCATGGCTGGTTCTCTCGCCCCCCGCCCCCTCCACCAGGCCGGAAAAAAAATATAAAAAGTGGGGCGAGCGTCCGTGTTAACTGGAGCGTGATGCTGACCATTAGGCCGACGAGAAACTACGGCCTGTTTTCGAGTGGCTTACGGGAAAGTGGGGAAAAAAAGGGGAGGAGGGGAATCGTGACTTGCTTTTGCTGCTGTCGTAGGCTTCATCCCCGCTCTATTCCCCCCCCCCGCCCCCCCCCCCCCCCCCGTCGCCATTTCCTTTTCCGTTTGACCATGCAGTGCCACGCCGCTTTTTCATGTGGAAAAAAAAAAAAAGGAGCCGGGGGAGGGAGGGAAAAGAATTGGCTGGAATTAGCACCTATAATGACACGAAAGGTCGTTTACTTCGGTTTAAAGCCCTTTCTCGCACGCCGAGTTTATTACCTAATTTTATCGGGATTACCGCGTGTTATCTGAAGGGGGTTTCACTGCAGATGCATTCCAGGAAGCTCCCTTGCGTTCACCGCTGAAGACTCAAATATACGATGTGTGACATCTTTGTTTGGGGAAACTATGCCATTTGAGTGGACGTTAGATATCGGATAATGAAGAACAAGGCGTAATTCAAGGCCCTTGGGTGCTTTCAGAAACCCTGTACCGTGCGTTTCATGCCTAAAATGTATTCTGAAAACGCGTTTATACCCTTTTCACTCTCTTAAGGAACACATTTAAAAAAAAAAAAAAGAAATACGTAACCAGAAATACTCAGCGCCTTCGGCGTATTCCTATATGCTTTTCGTAAACAGACACCGCTCTGATATCTCAAGCGGTTTTTAAATCGCGTGGTCTTCTTCTGAAGCTCTGCGCACCACATGCGTGTCCAGGTAGACGAGCTAGTTACACTCTCGTCCACGAATAAAGACAATCGGACAGATTCAACTTAATTAAGCCGTCTTAAACTGGTTCAACATTGAAATTGTAACAGTTCAAATTTCATCACGAAATACTTAAATTAATTTTGGAAGATTTGCTAACCTTAATCACAAACATGCTTAAAATATTTGGTATATTTCTTAAATCACGTTGTTAACTAGTGTAATTTCCTTATATAATCATATCAGAGTTAATAATATTACAATACGATAATATCTATAAAAAAAACGCACGGGAATACTTTGTGTTTTTTTTTCTTTCGTGACAGCAAACTATAGGTAATCCAAATACCTTTACATGGGTATTTAATATTACGAATATGCGAGCCATGTAGCACAATACTTGAACTTTGAACTTCAGCCAAATAAACTGAAGCATATAGATAACGTCAAAAGGATGATACAGCAGCGTTCGTCAAATTACTGAGAACCAATCACCGATACTACGAACGTTCTAATACAGTATTCAGAAGAATAAATTATACATAAACTTGGAGAAAATAAAATAAAGAAACAAAGTTCGCTGGTTTCAGAACTGAAAAAATAGAGAGACTAGCAGTTTAAGGAACTGGCTCATTAATAAAAATATATACGAGCTTTAATTTGGTTCCGTTCGTATATTACAAACAAAATTTATCATTCTTTTGAGAATAAAACTCGTGCTACGTTGTATAGGGTTTAAACGTGCGTGTGCATTGGTCTTCATCCTGTTAAATGTTTGTTGCATGATTGCACAAATTTCTTCCCATACATTGTAAAAATTGTTTTGGTACCTACTTTTACAAGAAAAGTCATTGGAGACTCATTTGCCAACTACATCACTTGTAAAACTACACGGTAGAGCTTTGTACCATTTATAATTTTACAATGCTCTACATAGCAATTTTAACAAGTGTTATCATTGGCAACCGTGTTTTCCGTGTAAAAGTATTTTAAAAATTTACAGTGTATACCAAAACTACACACTGAACACGCCTAAAGAGTATAATTTTTTTAACCAAAAAAGTTAGTGTCCACCCTTTTTACAAAATCTTTTACTCGACTGATGTTAGTCAACAGGTGCACGTGGAAAGAAAAAAAAAACAGAGTACTAGGAAGCTTTTTCCCCATTCTTCTCTCTTTCGGGTCACTTTATGTACCTAGCTGGCATTTCATGCAAGCCAACGGCCTAAGCCAGTTTCGCAACACCCAGATAGTAAACACGATAATCTCGGAGTTCATTTTTTTTCTTCATCATATTACATTCCCTGCATGCAACCTTCATTTTTCTTACATTTCTTTTCTCTGGTAATTTTTTTCCCCCTTGTAATCATCTCACGCATGCAATAAAAAAAAACGCGGCACTTTGTAACCCAGTGCACGATAAGGTTAAAGCACAAGCCACATTCATATCTACAATTCTACCTGTTTATCTTCGCTGCGTGCGTGATTAATTCCTGCGTATGTATTCCGTAAAAAAAAAAAAACTGTGGACATTTTTCACAGTCAGTTAAAGCCAGTTCAAGTGCAAATGAATACGCAACACATCACTCACTCACTCACTCACTCACTCACTCACTTTCTTTGCATTGCGACCACAGAGGCACGAACTTCTCAAAGCTAAAATCGAGGATGTGTGAGGAAGAAGGGCCTATAGTGCTATGGGCTCTTTCCAGGAATGTTTTAATCTTCGTAAAAAAAAAAAAGATACATCAATATACGCTGAGTTATGCAAAAATGAAAATTCTTTTTCTCTGGCTTCAAAATATCTAGAACATATTTGTTGAAAAATAAATAAACACACTTAAATGGCTTAATTAACACATTCTTGGCAGAATAAAAAATACCCTTAGCACTGTATCAATTTAGGCACCTTTTTGTCCTAAACTCAACTGTACAATTCCAAGTGTCAAAAAAACCCACAAACCTAAGTAAACTTTATGTTGAATAATTCTAGCTTTTAAAGGTCAACAAAACATTTACCCATTCTACGGTTTTTATTTCTGAACTGTCTTAAAGAATTTTTAAATAAACAATTTCCAGGGCCACCGAGAGAAACCAAATGCCCGGGGGAAATAGTATTTTTTTTTTCGCCCCCCTTCTCTATTATTTAAGGCACCTATTTTCTAACCCCATCTAAATACGGTAAACGTTACTGTAGCCATATCTCTATGTGCGTATATGGCATTACTTGTAAGGTTTTCTATTAATTCTATTAACAATAGACTTGTTGTTTTCGTCCTATCAGGTAAAACACAAGCATTAAAAATAATTTTATTTAATGCGGTTTTTGGACATACGTCCTTGCAGTTTTGCCCTTTGTCATGGAAAAAAATTCATAAATGCAAATTAAAAATGAAATCATAAACCCTCAGAATAGAAGCCTAAATCAGCTGATGTCGAACAGATAAACATAACGATGAACATGAACAGGTATTGAGGTCAACACAACGACGATAGCACAACCGAACACGTTTAAACGTAAACACCAGACAGCACAATAATTCCGTTGAAGGTATTTGATCATACGAACACAGTGGGCTAGCAACGATGTGACAGTTAAAACAATAACAGTATATACAGACAAACAACAAAACATGGACAACGCAGCAAACACACGAGCACAACGATGAAGGAAAACAGATATTGTTGACAAAACAACGACGACGGCACCGACGAACACAGGTTTCCTATGATGAAGAACGTATTGAAAATAATCTCTCAAAAACTCAACCCCTGCGATTACCCTCTATTGAAGGCACCTGGCAATACCTACGTTCCCCTCTCTTCAGCTACACGTTCGCAAGGCACTGCCTGTTTACATTAACTGATCAAGGTTATTTTGCTTGTTTTTTTTTAGGGGTTTGCGTTGCCATGGACAGCGGGTGGTTCTGTCGGAACCTCCGATGTTACAGTGGGCCCCAAACCACTCGCGTACAGAATCAGTGCTCATAAGTTTGAGGCATGCCGTGGGCGGTTGAGATCGAACCAATGACTCTCGTCGTATGAGCGCGATGCCTCATTTGACTCTTGTCACCGAGAACCCTCGGGAATTTCGCGGTTTCTCGCGGTCGCAAGGGAGATTGGTTCTGGAGAAGCTTCGTTTATGTATCTCTGTTAGTTCCGTGCTGGGAGTGATTGTACGAGCACGATCAAAAGTGAGGTTATGTTCGACGAAAAGTTTGGTTTTAATTATGTCACCAGACGAACCGCACCCCAAACCTTTCGCACCAACGCATCACCCATGAATTTTCCAAAATTAACAGGAACTAGACTCAGCATTGCTTCGATAACTGGATCACAGTTTTTTTTTTTTTTGCTCCCCTACACGACAGTGGGCGAGTGAACAACTAACTACAGTACAGTTGCAGAATCACGTCTACCTACTCCAAATAAGGGAAAAGGCTCTCCAGTAAGCGATTCAGCCAATAGGAAAGAAGGCACACGTCGATGCAGCATCCACATATCCTGTGAATTTTAGCCCGACGCCAAGTGAACCCAACCAACATTTCGGGTCGATGTTCGCGAATTAATCTGGTGAAGCAAATACCAATGGTGAGATCGAAGTTTCTAACTTCTGATTTGCGACTCCGAACACCGAATAATTTTTATATTGAGGTGCGTGCCACGCTCTATCACTGGATTGTCAGAATGACAACGCACGAATGAACCCAATCTCAGAGTACTTTTAAAAGACATCAGTTCTGCAGAAGGGAAAAAAAATATTCTCCGAACGAAAATACAACTGAGACGATTTAGATTCTCATTGATTCATTAAGTCACTGCTATAGTCTGTCTCACGCTCAGTTTGCAGTACAGATTAAACGGAGACCACTGTTGCCAGATTGTTGCTACCCCGGCTTTTAAATCATTAAAAATCTTATTTCGCATACCATCATTGACTACAATAAGTTTAATTATTTTTACTTTACTGTTTGTGGAAATTTATAAGCACATAAAAAATTACAATGAACAGTTTTATTACAATTGTAGTCATCCTAGAAGAAAAAATATTCAGGACTAAAAATCAAATTATTTCACAGGAAGAACTATCTGAAGCAGTCGGTCAGTTTTAATAAGGCATTCCATTAAAGCACGTGCTATTTTTTAAAGAGCGAAAATATTTAGTTCTTAATTATATTAAAATAATTGTTGACAAAAACGCTTGAAATCTGGATGGCGCCATTTAAATACGTTTTTTTTTTTTTGGGGGGGGGGGGGAATCATATCAGATGATTCTCTTGATGAAATACATAACGAAAAGGTCCAAAATTATCTTTCCCAATTTTTCCTTTACAAAATACAATGTTGCAGACACAATTAAAAAAAAATTACTTTACAAAGTTGTGTTCAAAACTGTTGTGATCTATGGCGTATATCTGGCAACAGAGCATACCGAAACAAGGGCATC